>NC_084632.1:25444863-25716474 GCF_033978795.1 Nerophis ophidion | reverse complement strand
TTTGTTATTGGACTTTTGTGCTCGTCACAGTTTGTCGATAACAAACACCATGTTCAAACATAAGGGTGTCCATATGTGCACTTGGCACCAGGACACCCTAGGCCGCAGTTCCATGATCGACTTTGTAGTTGTGTCATCGGATTTGCGGCCTCATGTTTTGGACACTCGGGTGAAGAGAGGGGCGGAGCTTTCTACCGATCACCACCTGGTGGTGAGTTGGCTGCGATGGTGGGGGAGGATGCCGGACAGACCTGGGAGGCCCGAACGCATTGTGAGGGTCTGCTGGGAACGTCTGGCAGAGTCTCCTGTCAGACAAAGTTTCAATTCCCACCTCCGGAAGAACTTTGAACATGTCACGAGGGAGGTGCTGGAAATCGAGTCCGAGTGGACCATGTTCCGCACCTCTATTGTCGAGGCGGCAGATCGGAGCTGTGGCCGCAAGGTAGTTGGTGCCTGTCGGGGCGGCAATCCTAAAACCCCTTGGTGGACACCGGCGGTGAGGGATGCCGTCAAGCTGAAGGAGGAGTCCTATCGGGTCCTTTTGGCTCATAGGACTCCGGAGGCAGTGGACAGGTACCGACAGGCAAAGCGGTGTGCAGCTTCAGCGGTCGCGGAGGCAAAAACTCGGACATGGGAAGAGTTCGGGGAAGCCATGGAAAACGACTTCCGGACGGCTTCGAAGCGATTCTGGACCACCGTCCGCCGCCTCAGGAAGGGGAAGCAGTGCACTATCAACACCGTGTATGGTGCGGATGGTGTTCTGCTGACCTCGACTGGGGATGTTGTGGATAGGTGGAAGGAATACTTCGAAGACTTCCTCAATCCCACCAAAACGTCTTCCTATGAGGAAGCAGTGCCTGGGGAATCTGTGGTGGACTCTCCTATTTCTGGGGCTGAGGTCGCTGAGGTAGTTAAAAAGCTCCTCGGTGGCAAGGCCCCAGGGGTGGACGAGATCCGCCCGGAGTTCCTTAAGGCTCTGGATGCTGTGGGGCTGTCTTGGTTGACAAGACTTTGCAGCATCGCGTGGACATCGGGGGCGGTACCTCTGGATTGGCAGACCGGGGTGGTGGTTCCTCTCTTTAAGAAGGGGGACCGGAGGGTGTGTTCCAACTATCGTGGGATCACACTCCTCAGCCTTCCCGGTAAGGTTTATTCAGGTGTACTGGAGAGGAGGCTACGTCGGATAGTCGAACCTCGGATTCAGGAGGAACAGTGTGGTTTTCGTCCTGGTCGTGGAACTGTGGACCAGCTCTATACTCTCGGCAGGGTTCTTGAGGGTGCATGGGAGTTTGCCCAACCAGTCTACATGTGCTTTGTGGACTTGGAGAAGGCATTCGACCGTGTCCCTCGGGAAGTCCTGTGGGGAGTGCTCAGAGAGTATGGGGTATCGGACTGTCTTATTGTGGCGGTCCGCTCCCTGTACGATCAGTGCCAGAGCTTGGTTCGCATTGCCGGCAGTAAGTCGAACACATTTCCAGTGAGGGTTGGACTCCGCCAAGGCTGTCCTTTGTCACCGATTCTGTTCATAACTTTTATGGACAGAATTTCTAGGCGCAGTCAAGGCGTTGAGGGGTTCCGGTTTGGTGACCGCAGGATTAGGTCTCTGCTTTTTGCAGATGATGTGGTCCTGATGGCTTCATCTGACCGGGATCTTCAGCTCTCGCTGGATCGGTTCGCAGCCGAGTGTGAAGCGACCGGAATGAGAATCAGCACCTCCAAGTCCGAGTCCATGGTTCTCGCCCGGAAAAGGGTGGAGTGCCATCTCCGGGTTGGGGAGGAGACCCTGCCCCAAGTGGAGGAGTTCAAGTACCTAGGAGTCTTGTTCACGAGTGAGGGAAGAGTGGATCGTGAGATCGACAGGCGGGTCGGTGCGGCGTCTTCAGTAATGCGGACGTTGTACCGATCCGTTGTGGTGAAGAAGGAGCTGAGCCGGAAGGCAAAGCTCTCAATTTACCGGTCGATCTACGTTCCCATCCTCACCTATGGTCATGAGCTTTGGGTCATGACCGAAAGGATAAGATCACGGGTACAAGCGGCCGAAATGAGTTTCCTCCGCCGTGTGGCGGGGCTCTCCCTTAGAGATAGGGTGAGAAGCTCTGCCATCCGGGAGGAACTCAAAGTAAAGCCGCTGCTCCTACACATCGAGAGGAGCCAGATGAGGTGGTTCGGGCATCTGGTCAGGATGCCATCCGAACGCCTCCCTAGGAAGGTGTTTAGGGCACGTCCAACCGGTAGGAGGCCACGGGGAAGACCCAGGACACGTTGGGAAGACTATGTCTCCCGGCTGGCCTGGGAACGCCTCGGGATCCCCCGGGAAGAGCTAGACGAAGTGGCTGGGGAGAGGGAAGTCTGGGTTTCCCTGCTTAGGCTGTTGCCCCCGCGACCCGACCTCGGATAAGCGGAAGATGATGGATGGATGGACTCTCAAATTTTTAAACAAATTATGTCACACTTAGAACTGGACACCAAATCTGTTATCTGTTCCTTTGTCAGTTAGTGGGAAGCCTGGCATTGCATGCTGTCAACTACTGTGTTGAGCTCTGGTGTGTAACTTGACATTGCAACTCTGAGTGAGTCTTGCAGATGTGCATCAATGAGGCGTGTTCTGTGTTTGTTCTTGATGAAGTTCATGTCAGAAAAGGATGATTCACAAAGATAAGTTGAACCAAACAGGCTTGCATCCTTCATAGCTGCTACGCATACACCACTGTACCTTTCTGTGTCAACAAGGCACCAAAAGATTGGTGCAGCCTATAGGAAAGAAGAGCATTGTATATATATATATATATATATAAATATATATATATATATATATATATATATATTAGGGGTGTAACGGTACACACAAATTTAAGCTTGGTACGTACCTCGGTTTAGAGGTCAGGGTGCGGTTCATTTTTGGTACTGTAAGAAAACAACAAAATATAATGTTTTGGGTTATTTATTTACCAAATTTGTAAACAATGGCTTTATTTATCCTTTTAACATTGGGAACACTATAATAATTCAGCCCACGTTAATCCACATTAAACTGCCTCAAGTTGTTACTTAGATTAAATAAAATGACAAAACTTTTCTTCTACATATAAAAAGTGCAACATTAAACAGTTTCAAGTCAACTCATCATGCTTAATTTATTACAGCATTTGGGAACCCTGTAGTTGATTTTTATTATGTAAATGTTATATTTGTATCAACATGTGATAGCAGGGACCCTGCCATTCAAAACTAAGCTGCTACATTACTAAGTTAAAGTTAAAGTACCGATGATTGTCACACACACACGAGGTGTGGCAAAATTTGTCCTCTGCTTTTGACCTATCCCTTTGATCACCCCCCTGGGAGGTGAGGGGAGCAGTGAGCAGCAACGGTGCCGGGCCCGGGAATCATTTGTGGTGATTCAACCCCCCATTCCAACCCTTGATGCTGAGTGTCAAGCAGGGAGGTAATTGGTCCCATTTTTATAGTCTTTGGTATGACTCGGCCGGGGTTTGAACTTCCAACCTACTGATCTAAAGGCGGACACTCTAACCACTAGGCCACTGAAAAGGGTTCTAATGATTAATGTAACTATAACTGAAAAATAGTACAATAGCAATAGGAGAGACGATTCATCCCTGAACACCATGGAGTTCATGTAGGCTTTATGATGCACTTACATTATTATATACACTATCAGAGACAGAAACTCTTCATTTAGCATAATATTCTTCTTTACGCTAAAAGCTAATTAGCTTTCACCTCAAGCCAGGACTGCGAGTGAGCTGAGCTTTAGTTTGTTTCTAGAAGGTCAACGGGGTCATAGTGATGGTAGTAGTAGTTGACTGGGAGGTGTTATTATCATTTTGGGAGAGTACGCTGCCTTATGCTCGCCTGCTAAACACCTATCTGCTCGAGGCTGAAGCGCTGACTACATGCGCTCTGAATACGCACTACTGATTGGTTGTTACCGCTCTGAATACACACTGCTGATTGGCTGTTACCGCTATGGTTGTAAACAATCAGATGGTTGTGTGGGTGGGACATTGCTGGGTGCTGTGTAGGAGACAGAGGCAGAAAGCAGAGCAGCTTATTAAGACTTTAGATTTTGCAGCTACTTTGTGTGGAAACTCGTTCGGTACACTTCCACACCGAACCGAAATCCCCGGAACAAAAACGGTTCATTACAAGTACTCGTACCGTGACACCCCTAATATGTATATATATATATATATATATATATATATATATATATATATATATATATATATATATATATATATATATATATATATATATATATATATATATATACATATATATATATATATATATATATATATATATATATATATATATATATATATATATATGTATATATATATATATATATATATATATATATATATATATATATATATATATATATATATAATACATATATATAATACATATATTCAAGCAATAAGAATGAAAACTGTGCGAATAACGGGCCTCAGACCGACGATGGCGAGTCCCCACGGACCTTTCGCCTTTACGGAACCCTATGGTTTGTGGAGGACGTGGCAGAACTTCCAGCAGAGCATTGCAATGCCGGAGGGAGGAAGCCGGTTGATTGCTGCCAAGAAAGTGTGGGCGCCTTTCTAATGATGCATTTCCAAAATACAAGTCCTCGCATGCAGGAAGATACTAGGAAATGTCCGATGTGTTCCAACAGTCAGCCTAATGCATTGTTGCAGCTTGATGATTTATTAACAAGTCGTGAAATGTACGTTTGCGAGACGAGCGGGTGAAATGTGCTCGGAGGGTTTGGCAGCTGTGTCGAGAGCGGAGGATGAGAGGCTGAAGAGAGAGAGATGCGGGCGGGTGTGTTCAGTGGTTAAAATGTGTGCTTGTTGGCTGGGGTCTTTTATTCACTCTCCGGGTGAGGGGTGTCACTGATGTCATATTGATATAAATATTTTTTCAAAAATGTATGCGGTCTTTAGGGTCCCAAAGATCGACAGGTTGGCGACCTCTGATCTATGCCATTTGTATTTATGGGTTTCTTTAAACCTTAGGAAGGAAATACAACTGTAAATTAACATTTTTGTGAAAAACTTTGAAATTAGATATTTAGGCCGTATCACCCAGGGCTATCAAGCGGGCATGATGGGGGGCAGATGCACGGCCGTTCTCTTTTATTTGAGTATCACATCCGTGTGTATGTCCAATCAAAAACATGCTAAACTGTCAATCATGGACGTCAAGACGAGACATAGAAAAGCACCCAAAACACACTGGATTGATGGCCCCAGCAGCAAGACACCACTGCAGCAGCAAAGAAAGTCATGATATCAATGATACAGCCGAATCATTGATATCATGACTGTACTAGAGATGTCCGATAATGTTTTTTTTGCCGAAATTCCGATATTGTCCAACTCTTAAAGGGGAACATTATCACAATTTCAGAAGGGCTAAAACCATTAAAAATCAGTTCCCAGTGGCTTATTTTATTTTTCGAATTTTTTTTCAAAATTTAACCCATCATGAAATATCCCGAAAAAAGGCTTTAAAGTGCCTGATTTTCGCTATCTGTAAATCCACCCGTCCATTTTCCTGTGACGTCACGTAGTGATGCCAATACAAACAAACATGGCGAATAGAACAGCAAGATATAGCGACATTAGCTCGGATTCAGACTCGGATTTCAGCGGCTTAAGCGATTCAACAGATTACGCATGTATTGAAACGGATGGTTGGAGTGTGGAGGCAGATAGCAAAAACGAAATTGAAGAAGAAACTGAAGCTATTGAGCCATGTCACGACAGACAAAGGCAACGAGGACAAATTCGGCGATCGCCTTCTAACCAACGATTGCATCTTTTGACCACTGGAGCTACTTAAATATGTCGATTGGTAAGTGTTTGTTTGGCATTAAATGTGGGTGGAGGGAAAGGCTGCATGCAAATATAGCAACAAATGAGGCATAATGACAGCTAACCTAATTAGCATGTTGGCATCGATTAGCTGGGAGTCATGCCGTGACCAAATATGTCTGATTAGCACATAAGTCAATAACATCAACATAACTCACCTTTGTGATTTTGTTGACATTATCATTGGAAATGCATCTGCTTTGAGTGTCGCAGGATATCCACACTTTCTTGCCATCTCTGTCGTAGCATAGCTGTCGTCCGTAAAATGTGCAGAACAAACGAGGGACTTTCGCATCTTTTGACCACTGCTGTACTTGAATCCGTCGATTGGTGTGTATTTGTTTGGCATTAAATGTGGGTGGAGGGAAAGGCTGGATGCAAATATAGCTACAAATGAGGCATAATGATGCAATATGTACTATATACAGCTAGCCTAAATAGCATGTTAGCATTGATTAGCATGCCGTGACCATTGATATGTCTGATTAGCACACTCCACGTGAGTCAACTTGAATCCGTCCCTGATCGTGTTGTTACACCCTCCGACAACACACCGACGAGGCATGATGTCTCCAAGGTACGGAAAACAGTCGAAAAAACGGAAAATAACAGAGCTGATTTGACTTAGTGTGTTTAATGTGTTTGAGAAAATGGCGGATTACTTCCAGTTGTAACGTCACGGGTGAAAGGTCATTGCTCCGACAGCGAACAATTGAAAGGCATTTCAATTGCCAAATTCACCCTTTTAGAGTTCGGAAATCGGTTAAAAAAACATATGGTCTTTTTTCTGCAACATCAAGGTATATATTGACGCTTACATAGGTCTGGTGATAATGTTCCCCTTTAATTACGGATTGCAATATCAACCGATACCGATATATACAGTCGTGGAATTAACACATTATTATGCCTAATTTTGTTGTGCTCCCCCGCTGGATGCATTAAACAATGTAACAAGGTTTTCCAAAATAAATCAACTCAACTTTTGAAAAAAATGCCAACATGGCACTGCCATATTTATTGTTGAAGTCACAAAGTGCATTATTTTTTTAACATGCCTTGGAACAGCAGCTTAGAATTTGGGACATGCTCTCCCTAGGAGAGCATGAGGACATTGAGGTGGGCGGAGTACGGGGGAGGGGTTGTGGTGGTGGGGGGTTTAGGGGGTAGTGGAGGGGGGTGGGATTATTGCAGCGTCCCTGAAGAGTTAGTGCTGCAAGGGTTTCCGGGTATTTGTTCTGTTGTGTTCATGTTGTGTTACGGTGCGGATGTTCTCCCGAAATGTGTTTGTCATTCTTGTTTGGTGTGGGTTCACAGTATGGCGCATATTTGTAACAGTGTTAAAGTTGTTTATACGGCCACCCACAGTGTGACATGTACGGCTGTTGACCAAGTATGCTTTGCATTTACTTGTGTGTGTGAAAAGCCGTAGATATGATGTGATTGGGCCGGCACGCAAAGGCAGTGCCTTTAAGGCACGCCCCCAATATTGTTGTCCGGGTGGAAATCGGGAGAAATTCGGGTGAATGGTTGCCCCGAAAGATTTTCGGTAGGGGCACTGATATCTAGGAGTCTCCCGTGAAAATCGGGAGGGTTGGCAAGTATGACTGGGAGACGCAACTTCTCTGTACTTCTCCATACATCCGTGTACCACTCTGTACAGCGGCGTTTTAAAAAGTCATACAGTTTTGTTTTTGAAAACAATACCGATAATTTCCTATATTACATTTTAAAGCATTTATCGGCTGATAATATCGGCAGTCTGATATTATCGGACATCTCTAGACTGCACCAATTTAATATTTTAGTTATCCAGTAATATATCGGTAAGGGTTGTTTTCCTTTAAAAAATGTTCATCATTAACATTGAAAATGCATGTTTTAAATGTTTGCGTTAATAAAAAACAATAATGCATAACTTCTGCGCTGTTTGACGCCCGCCCACACGGATGACAGCATTTTTTTACTCGATTTTAATCAATTGCTGCAACCTCATTTGAGACGTTTAACAACTGCAACATCAGAGATACAGAAGACCCGCAAAGCTTTTTAACCCTTAGATGCACGAGTGACTGGACCCTACACTCTTCCACAAGTGGGTCAAAAATGACCCATTATAGAATCAACGTGTTTTCATGCCATTTGTTGTCATTTTGGTGAAGAATAATCACTTGTATAATATTTTGTAATATATTTAGGACCACACAAGAATGATTTCATGTTTAAAATATCTTTATTCTTCACTTTTCTTCTTCACAATTTAAAACATTACCCAGAACAGCAATAGAAAAAATGTGAACATCCATTGTGTGTGCGTGTGTGTATGTATGTCCAGTCATTGACAGTTCCTCTTTCTTTTCCCTGTTTTGCCTTGTCTCATCATTGTATGCAGTTCAGACAAACTACCTGTTTCTGGCTGTGATCATTGCATTTCCCACAACTGTTGTTACCTTTGCGATCTGTGTTACTTGGGCAGATCTGACACCTCTTTCTCTTTGGTTGGCCCTGTCTGCTTCTCTCCTGTGGCTGGATTTTGGCTTTTGTCACCCCACACCTTTCCATTGCTTCAATAATCGGGGTTTGCAGTTGGGGGCAGCCTTCCAGTCGACTCCTCATGTGTGGGGTGACAAGCTCCTTTGACAGCTCTTTGAGGAAGATCCGTCGTGCATTGGTGATGTCGCTCTTGAAATCTGGGTGCTGAGCCGTGAAAAAGGTGTAGGAATTCAGGGTGGCGATGTCAATTATGTTGTACCACAACACCATGGGCCACCTCTGTGTTTGGCGCTTGCAGGTGTAGGTTCCAACCATCTGGTCAGTGGTGTCTACACCTCCTTTCGTCTTGTTGTAAAATGTGATCACTTCTGTTTTTTTCTTTCTGCTATTTTCATCCACTACTTTGTCGTGGTGCATCGTGCTCAGGAGCACAACAGCTTTTGCTTTCTTTCTGACATAGCTGACCATGGTAAGGCTGTTGTTGAATCCAAACTCTGTGCTGTGAACCTCCCTGGACTTGGAAGGCTTCATCAGGAGGGATGTCTGGCTTGTTCAGACGTAGAGTCCCCACAATAGTGAGAAACTTTTCTAGAAGATGCTGTGCAAGAGGCACACTAGTGAAAAAGTTATCCTTTGTGATGTTGCGACCTGTGTTTCTAAATCTACCACACAACTGCTTGACAATGTTTTCCCCCAGATTCTTCTGAACTTCTTCACCTGGTTGTCTCCCTGTGTAAACTATACCATCTATTGCATAGGGGATGCGTGCATCACAAACCCAGAAGATCTTTAGGCCGTACTTGGCGGGCTTGCTTGGCATGTACTGTAAGAACTTGCACCTACCCCTGAATGGCACAAGCTGTTCGTCCACAGTGACACAATCACTGGGGATGAATCGCTGTCTGCAGTTGACCAGGAATAGGTCCCATACATAGCGCAAGGCTGCCATATGGTCTGTTTCCAGTCGGAAGGCTATGGTCCTCTTATCATCGAAGCGCAAGGTACGGCGAATGTCTTCAAATCTTCCAACAGCCATAGTGGCCTTGTACATAAGATTATGTAGAGGACTCCCAAAAAGCTCACGGACTGAAACATCCCAGTTCTTCTCACTTCCTGCAAGCAGGGTCAATCTAATGAAGGCCATGAATTCATCTTTAGTGACATTTGTCCATTCTTTTCTTCTAGCTGTTGCTACTCTCCGTCCTTCCAAGTTTGTGCACTACATCACCTCTTGTATTATATCATCAGTGATAAAGAGCTCCCATGCATCTTTTGGTGAGACAGTGGTGCTAAGCCCTTCTGCAGGCCCTGACCGACTTCTGATGATATTGTGGCTCTGTGTTCTACCCTGGGTGGGAGGTAACTCGCTCCAGTAAGAGCCCTTCCGACTCATTCTGTTGGACATGATATTTTCTTCTTCAGAGGACACCGAAGAGCAATCTTCTGAGTCAGATTGATCCTGTTCAGTTGGATTTCCAGGTGGACGACTGCCACTGCCACCTGGACAATAGTCTGGGTCCTCATCATCAGAAATTTCAGACTCTGAGTCCAACCCCGTTATCGCCTCTCCATCATCCAGTATCTGTAGGACCATTTCCATTGTGTATTTAGCAGCCATGACACCTTTATGAAGAAACATGAGAGTAATGTTTTCAATAGATTAATATGTAGCACTCACTTACACACACATACACACTAAATACCATATAGTAATGCTAGCTAGCTAGTGTTAGCTAGTTGTAAAGTAGGCTAATTTATTGATGAATAATACTAACACTCTTTCACACGCACAAACACAATTCAAATAGTGATGTTAGCCAACTTAGTTAGCTAGCTAGTGTTAGCTAGTTGTAAAGTAGGCTAATTTATTGATGAATAATACAAACACTCTCACACGCACAAACACAATACAAATAGTAATGTTAGCTGACTTAGTTAGCTAGCTAGTTTTAGCTAGTTATAAACTGGGCTAATCCGTTCATAAATAAAAGCAGTGAATAAGTCATGAAAGACACACACACACACACAATACTATATGACAATAATACTTACATGTATCAGCTCTTGCTGTGTAAAATAGTCTTCCTGAAGGGTCAAACTTCTGATATAGTCCGTGTGGTCCACAATTTATTTATTCCAGACAGCCACAGCTGATAAGAATGGAAGGTTCCCATTGGATTCCAAAGAAAATGCATGCGGGTCATTTGTGACCCACTTATGGAAGCTTGGGGTAGTAGTACAAAAACTAAAATTTCTTAAAATTTTTAAAAGGTAAGTTACAAATGTAAATGGAATTATGTCAAAAACATGTTTTTTGAGGAATACCTGGAATATGAAATGTTAAAAAATTTTCATTACAAAGATATTTCAAGAAAACAACCTCACCGGGTCATTTTTGACCCACTTATGCATCTAAGGGTTAAAAAAGATACATTTAATTATATGTACTTTATTAAAATGTTTTCATAATTTTTCATGTTCATTTGCATTGCATTTCACTCATGCATAAGCATTTATAAAAGACTTCAAAGTGCACTTACATTGTTTTGTGACCCATGTAGGCAAATTAAAAAAATGCTTCCTTGTCCAGTCATACTTTGTCATATTAATTTTTTAAAAGCAAGGACACTGTCTGGAATTCTGGGACTCAAGACCTCCTCATTATGCCCATGCTTGGTTTGCCTGTGGTAGGGTTGTACGGTATACCGGTATTTGTATAGTACCGCGATACTAATGGATCATATTCGATACTATACCGCCTCTGAAAAGTACTGGTCTGCCACCCCTACACTTCCCCGTTGTTGTCACGTGCGGTTTATGGGCAGACGAGCGTGTTGGGTAGCGCACGATCACAGAGTACTTACAAGCAGACAAAGTGTGCAGACAGAAAATGGAGAACGGACTTATTTTGGCTTAAAAACTAACGATAAAGGTGAAGTTTTAACATTGAAACGCCCATGGAAGAGGTGCTTTAAGACATGGCTACATAGCTAGCGGCGAACGTCTATTCGCAGTCAACAGTGTTTTAGTTACTTTTTAAAATCACTAATCCTCGCCTCCATGGCAACAAATAAAGTAAGTTTCTTACAAGTATCATCCCTGCGGGACGAGAAATGGCTAAACATGCTTCACTCCACACCGTAGCTCACCGCCGTCAACATGTAAACAAATGCCATTGGTGGATCTACACCTAGCATTCACTGTAATGATACCAAGTACAGGAACGTATCGAGTCGATACTATGATTACTTTGGCATTTTTTGGCATCAGAACATCTTCTTTTGTTTTTTTAAAATGCGTATTATGTTTATAAACTCAGGAAATATGTCCCTGAGTGTCACAATTTGACCAATGTATGAACCTGTAACAACTTTGTATCAGATTGATACCCAAATTTGTGGTATCATCCAAAACTAATGTAAAGTATCAAACAACAGAAAAATACATTATTATTACCGTATTTTTGGAATATTAAGTCACAGTTTTTTTCATAGTTTGGCCGGGGGTGCGACATATACTCCGGAGCGACTTATGTGTGAAATTATTAACACATTACCGTAAAATATCAAATAATATTATTTATCTCATTCGCGGAAGAGACCAAGAAAATGTCACACACACGTCAACCAATAAGAATTCGGCTGGGAAGGGTCACGGCAGAACTGCATTGTGGGTCATGGGATGCTAATTGCTATATGCTATACGCTACTGCAGTAGCTATTAAAATGGATCATTTCAACGTTGCCCATTACTCATAAAAACTGAGAAGGGCTGAACAAAAATGGCACCGAAAAGGAAATCAAGTACTGCAGATAGCAAGCTTGACGTAGTGAAATATGCAGCAGAAAACGACAAGAGGAAGCGGCGCATACCTTTGGAGTTGGCAGAGTTTTTTAGAAGCGACATCGAGGAAGAAGATTTCATCAGAATTATCGATTAGGAGTGACAGATTTTTTGGTAAACGTATAACATGTTCTATATTTTATAGTTATTTGAATGACTCTTACCATAATATGTTACGTTAACATACCAGGCACGTACTCAGTTGGTTATTTATGCATCATATAACGTACACTTATTCAGCCTGTTGTTCACTATTCTTTATTTATTTTAAATTGCCTTTCAAATGTCTATTCTTGGTGTTGGATTTTATCAAATAAATTTCCCCCAAAAATGCGACTTATACTCCCAATGCGACGTCTATATGTTTTTTTCGTTCTTTATTATGCATTTTCAGGCGGTGCGATTTATACTCCGGAGCAATTTATAATCCGAAAAATACGGTACATTTTAACAGAAGTGTAGATAAAACATGTTAAAAGAGAAAGCAAGCAGATATTAACAGTAAATGAACAAGTAGATTAATAATTTATTTTCTACCATCCATCCATTCTTTTCTACCGCTTGTCCCTTTTGAGGTTGCAGGGGGTCGCTGCAACCTATCTCAGCTGCATTCAGGCAGTAGGCGGTGTACACCCTGGACATGACAGTATTTTCTACCACTTGTCCTTAATAATGTTGACAAAATAATAGAATGGAAAATGACACAATATGTTACTGCATAAATTAGGACTAAATTAGGAGCCTTTGTTTGCTTACTTACTACTATAAGACAAGTTGCCTTGTATGTTCACTATTTTATTTAAGGACAAACTTGCAATAACAAACATATGTTTAATGTACCGTTAGATCTTTTGATAAAATAAACCCAAAAATGCAATTTTTTTTGGTGTCCTTCATTTAAAAATGTATGGAAAAGTACCAAAAATTATCAAAATGATTTTAGTACAGGTATCAAAAAATTGGTATCGGGACAACACTAGCCTGTGGTCGTTATTCCCATGGCTTACAGTTTGTCTGTTAGGTTATAATAGATGTTGTTAAAGAGTTTTAGAATTGCATAGCACTTTTCAAAAGTGCTGCTAGAATTCATATCAACTTGGAAAATCTACAGTTAAGAAGACTTGGATGGAGGATATGCGGATGAGGGCACAGGGCTGCTGAACTAGCACTGAGCGCCGGGACGGAGAGGCTTCGCGGTGTCTTGGCTGGGTGAGCAGGTGTCGGACACCTCAGTCTTCTTGGACGTATCCTCGCTCATCCATGCGGACTGGACACTGACGGAGAGTTGGTTGGCGGCCGAGAGTGGAGTCGGCTCCCTTGGTTGCTTTGGTGGGTCTGCTCCTGTCTCTGGCCATGCTCCCTCCACCCCAGCGGACGATGGCGTGGAACACTGCAGAGGCCACCATAGTGTATATGTTTCTTTTAGTTTTTATTCATAGCTGTATGTAGAAGTTGCTGGTTGTATCCGCTGCTTTAATGTCTTCAAAGTCCTTTGTCTTCTTTGATGTTTGATGTTTCCCTCTTACACACATGTAAGAGGGATGTGTACTATGGCTATGAGTTGTTTTTTTCCTTGGCCTCAGTCTGCACCCCCTCTCCAAGGCCCAGGCTTAGACTGACTTTTTAAATTTTATTTTAATCTTCTATTTTTTTCTCCCGTCAGCCATCCTGTTCTGTCTCCCTGTAATGTTTGTCTGATCTTGAATGGGATTGTGCTGACAATTTTAATTTTCCTGAAGGAACTCTCCTGACGGACTAAATAAAGTACAATCTAATCTAATCTGATTCAATGTTATTCATTTCTAATGTACTTGATATAAACGGAATTGGGAAGAAGGGAAATATTTTTGTTTCTGTGGATTACTTTTTATTGCTGGAATTCTGCTCTTGGTGTGTATTTGAGAGGATAATTGGCTTTTCACTATAACAGTTTTATGCTGATACTATCTTACCGCCGTGCACAGCGTGAAGGTTAGAATGACATTAACCTCCATACAAATGAGTGTGGGACAATACACACAGAGGCAGATGACATAGCCAATCTTTTTCTTAAAGCATATTCACCCTCTGGAGTGTGTGCGTGCGTCTGATTGTATATTGGCACTGCAGGTTGTATAAAGTCTGTTTAAATTGTTTGATTGTCTAGAAGCGATTGGTTGAGTGCACACAAGGCTATTGTAAAAGCTATTTTATACCATATTTGGCAAATGTTCTCTTAAAAGTTGATTTTTTTTTTTTTTTAAATAGTTGGAATTTGGCAATGTTTTTCTAATTCAGAGATAACATCATGCTGTGTATAGATAAATGACTTGCAGCACTACAAACTCTTGTCCCAGGCCACGTGCACACAATCAATCGTGGTCAAAAGTTTACATACACTTGTAAAGAACATAATGTCATGGCTGTTTCGAGTTTCCAATCATTTCTACAACTCTTATTTGTTGTGATAGAGTGATGGGAGCACACTCTTGTTTGTAACAAAAAACATTCAGGAAGTTTGGTTCTTTTATGAATTGATTATGTGTCTACTGAAAATGTGACCAAATCTGCTGGATCAAAAGTATACATACAGCAATGTTAATATTTGGTTACATGTCCCTTGGCAAGTTTCACTACAATAAGGTGCTGTAGCTAGTCATCCACAAGCTTCTGGTTGAATTTTTGAATACTCCTCTTGACAAAATTGGTGCAGTTTCGCTAAATGTGTTGTTTTTCTGACATGGACTTGTTTCTTCAGCATTGTCCACACGTTTAAGTCCGGACTTTGGGAAGGCCATTGTAAAACCTTCGTTCTAGCCGGATTTAGCTATTCATTTACCACTTTTGACATGTGTTTGGGGTAGGGCTGGGCGATATGGCCTTTTTTTTAATATCTCTGCATTTTTAGGCCATATTGCGATACTTGATATATATCTCGGTATTTTGCCTTAGCCTTGAATTAACACTTGATACATATAATCACAGCAGTATGATGATTCTATGTGTCTACATTAAAACATGTTTCTTCATACTGCTTTAATATATACTCATTTTAAACTTTCATGCAGAGAAGGAAATCACAACTAAGACAATTGACCACAACTGTATTTACTAAACAGTTATTAGCAGGTGACTTTTCAAATGATGCTACATATTAGCAGTAATGCTACTTTTGGTAGCAACGCTTGTGCCCCACACTTGACAAATTAAAGTTGTCTATTCGACATATTCCCGCTTGAAGCCGAACCACCGCCAGACGATGGGCCCCCTGCTGTTTTTCTTGGGAATTAATTCTTCCTTTATTTGTTACCAGATTCACACCTTCTTTCTCTTCTATTACTGCTACCATCACAGCTAACGTTACCCATGCTGCTACCTCTCTGCTGGGCGAGGGCGTATACGTATGTGACGTATGAAGTGACAGTGTGTGATGTGTGTAAGTTTGTGCGCTTGCTGTCTGTGAGAAGGAGACAGAAGAAGGAGTGGGAAGAGCCTGTAGTGTAATGCCCACAGCTAAAAACAACTGCGTGGGAATGTATACTCAAATATTACAATATAGTCATTTTCTATATTGCACCGATAAATAGTGTATATCGATATATCGCCCAGCCCTAGTTTGGGGTCAATGTCCTGTTGGAACACCCAACTACGCCCAAGACCCAATCTCAAGGCTGATGATTTAAGGTTGTCCCGAGGAATAAAGAGGTAATCCTCCTTTTTCATTGTCCCATTTACTCTCTGTAAAGCACCAGTTCCATTGGCAGCAAAACAGGCCCAGGGCATAATACCACCACCACCATGCTTGACGGTAGAATTGGTGTTCCTGGGATTAAAGGCCTCACCTTTTCTCCTCCAAATATATTCATGGGTATTGTGGCCAAACAGCTCAATTTTTGTTTCATCTGACATCACATGGACACAGACCTTCTGGAGTGAAGTTATGTGGTTATTGGAAACTCAAGACACTCATGACATTATGTTCTTTACAAGTGTATGTAAACTCCTGACCATGACTGTATATTTTAAAAACTTATGTTTTTGGTCAAACAAACATTGTTTAGTCCTTAAAAGCCTACTGAAACCCACTATTACCCACCATGCAGTCTGATAGTTTATATATCAGTGATGAAATATTAACATTGCAACACATGCCAATACGGCCTTTTTAGTTGACTAAATTGCAATTTTAAATTTCCCGGGAGTTTCTTGTTGAAAACGTCACAGAATGATGATGTATACGCTTGACGTCACGGACTGTGAGGAAATATTAGCGCTGCGCACACACACAGCTAAAAGTCGTCTGCTTTAACCGCATAATTATACAGTATTTTGGACATCTGTGTTGCTGAATCTTTTGCAATTTGTTCATTTAATAATGGAGACTATAAAAAACAATGCTGTTGGTGGAAAGCGGTGTATTGCAGCTGTCTTTAGCACCGGGACACAGCCGGTGTTTCTTTGTTTGCAGAGCGGTCAAGCGAACATGTTTTCTCTACGTCAACCAGCATGTTTTTGGATGGGGATATTGTGATATATATCTTACTTAAGAAATCCGTGGATTATTCGTCGTTCTGCAGCAGCTGTGAGCTTGGCTCCTCGGCTTCTCTCTGAGACACAGTGTGTTCAACGCAGTCATCAGACCTCGAGGTATGTCTTTACAATCTTAGGTGGCGACTTGTCCAGGGTGTACCCCGCCTTCCGCCCGATTGTAGCTGAGATAGGCGCCAGCGCCCCCCGCGACCCCAAAAGGGAATAAGCGGTAGAAAATGGATGGATGGATGGACTTTACAATCTTTAAAATCTCACTAAAACACTATTAAAACAATGAGCAGATAAGGGATCTTCCAGAATTATCCTAGTATATGTGTCTAATTACATCTGAAACGCTCACACTGCCGTCGCCCGGAGCTGTCGCTTTTTTTTTTTTTTTTTCTAGTCCGTCGCTATCAATATCCTCAAACACGAATCTTTCATCCTCGCTCCAATTAATGGGGAAATTGTCGCTTTCTTGGTCAAAATCGCTCGCGCTGCTGGCGTCCATGATTGTAATCAATGGGTGGATGTGAGGAGTCCGACAATCTGTGACGTCACGAGCACTACTTCCGGGAAAGGCAGGGGTTTTTTAAGAGCGACCAAAAGTTTCGAACATTATCGTTGATTTTCTCTACTAAATCCTTTCAGCAAAAATATGGCAATACCGCGAAATGATGAAGTATGACACATAGAATGGACCTGCTATCCCCGTTTGAATAAGAAAATCTCATTTCAGTAGGCCTTTAAAAATTGAGCCACTTATTAACTGTGCTCATAGTGGACAAAAAACATAATTTGTGTGTAGATTGGGGTTTGAGTCATAACACATGTGCAGCATCATCTCATATACTGTAAACCTTATTCAACTACAGAACATGGAGTTAATGACTTGCAGGTGTTGGTTTTATTTAGGGCAATGGTGTTATAATCGCGAGTGCCAGCTGTTGCGGATCTTTTTGGGCTCCTGGTTGGACTAAATGTGAACAACAGAATGGCTGGTTTTTTTTGTGTGTTTGGACATGTCACTTGTGTGAGTGGAAATGATTTTAATACCACATGCGTTTGGTTAATTGGCAACACCAAATTGGCCCTAGTGTGTGAATGTGAGTATGAATGTTGTCCAAAAATAATTCCCACTGCTGCTGCTCACTGCTCCCCTCAACTCCCAGGTGGTGAACAAGAGGATGGGTCAAATGCAGAGGACAAATTTCAGTGTGTGTTTGACTACCATTGGTACTTTAACTTAACTTAAAATGGATGGATGAGGGTTTTTGAAAGGATGCATTTTGTGCGTGGTCATTGCTTGAGTTTAGCGTTTCGATGGCGTTCTCAGGAGCGCTTTGATGCACGGGAAGCAGCTTTCCAACTTTGCAGCAAGCAGCATGTGCCATTTTCATGAAGTGGAGCCAAACATTAGCTCAGCATATGTCTTTTACATATGTTTTATCGCATTTGTGACCAAACTGACCATTTAATAATTCACAAAACTCAACTAGCTGCATCATATATGCAATAAACAGGGGCCTGGAAACGCCAGCATATAACCCCAATTCTTCAGAGTTTACACTGGCTCCCTGTTCATTTTAGAATTGATTTTAAAACATTGCTGTTTGTTTTTAAATCTTTACATGGACTGGCAACTCAGTATATCTCGGACCTCATCCAAATTTACACTCCTGCACGCGCTCCCCACGCGCATACTTCCCTCAGAGACACTGGCGGTCACCACACCCCTCCGACTTTCAGGTATGACTATATAATCTCACTGAAATACTAGTAACACAATAAGCAGATAATGGATTTTCCAGAATTATCCTAGTAAATCTGAATCGCTCCCACTGCCATCGTCTTTTTTTTTTCTTCTAGTCCTTCACTCTCACTATTCTCATCCACGAATCTGTCATCCTTGCTCCAATTAATGGGGAAATTGTCGCTTTCTTGGTCCGAATCGCTTTAGATGAGGATGTGAGGAGCTCTACAACCAATGACGTCACGCGCACATCGTCTGCTACTTCCGTTACAGGCAAGGCTTTTTTATTAGCGACCAAAAGTTGCGAAATTTATCGTCGATGTTCTCTACTAAATTCTTTCAGCAAAAATATGGCAATATTGCGAAATGATCAAGTATGACACATAGAATGGATCTGCTATCCCCGTTTAAATAAGAAAATCTCATTTCAGTAGGCCTTTAAAGTCACATCTTAAGTGCACAGGAAGCCAGTGCAGGTGAGCCAGTACAGGCGTAATGTGATCAAACGTTCTTGTTTTTGTCAAAAGCCTAGAAGCCACATTTTGTACAAACTGTAATCTTTTAATGCTAGACATGGGGAAACCCGAAAATAATATATTACTGTAATCGAGACAAGACGTAACGAACGCATGAATAATGATCTCAGCGTCTTTAGTGGACAAAATGGAAGGAATTTTAGAGATATTACGGAGATGAAAGAAGGCCGATTTAGTAACGCTTTTAATGTGTGACTCAAACGAGAGAGTTGGGTCGAAGATAATACCCAGATTCTTTACCGAGTCGTTTTGTGTAATTGTTCGGTTGTCAAACGTTAAGGTGGTATTATTAAATAGGTGTCGATGTCTAGCAGGACCAATAATCAGCATTTCCATTTTCTTAGCGTTGAATTGCAAAAAGTTAGCGGACAGGACGGCGTGGCGCAGTGGGGGAGTGGCCGTGCGCAACCCGAGGGTCCCTGGTTCAATCCCCACCTAGTACCAACCTAGTCACGTTTGTTGTGTCCTGAGCAAGACACTTCACCCTTGCTCCTGATGGGTGCTGGTTAGCGCCTTGCAGGGCAGCTCCCTCCATCAGTGTGTGAATGTGTGTGTGAATGGGTGAATGTGGAAGTAGTGTCAAGCGCTTTGAGTACCTTGTAGGTAGAAAAGCGCTATACAAGTACAACCCATTTATCCTTGATTTATCATCCATCCATCCATTTTTTACAGCTTATTCCCTTTTTTGGGGTCGCGGGGGGCGCTGGCGCCTATCTCAGCTACAATCGGGCGGAAGGCGGGGTACACCCTGGACAAGTCGCCACCTCATCATTATTGTTTAATTTCATTAAGACACGTCTCCAGCTGACTACAATCCGGCGTGTTGGTCAGCTTTAGGGGGATGTAGAGTTGGGTGTCATCAGCATAACAGTGAAAGTTAACACCGAATTTGCGTATGATGTCACCTAGCGGCAGCATGTAGATGCTGAAGAGTGCAGGGCCAAGGACCGAACCCTGGGGAACTCCACACGTTACATTAACATAGTCCGAGGTAACATTGTCATGGGAGACACACTGCATCCTGTCAGTAAAATAAGAGTTAAACCAAGACAAGGCTAAGTCTGACATACCAATTCGTGTTTTGATACGCTCTAATAATATATTGTGATCGACTATATCGAAGCAGCGCTAAGATCAAGAAACAGTTACATGGATGACGCATCAGCATCAATAGTTAGCAATAGATCATTAGTCGTTGTTGTGAGGGCTGTCTCCGTAGAGGGATTTGCCCTGAAACCGGATCGAAAGGGTTCACAGAGACTGTTTGACGTTAAGTGTTACAGTGCTAACATTTTTTTTTGCTGGATGTACTCTTTTATTTCTCCAATTCCCCAGCCATACACCTTTGAGTCATATAACTTTGTATGTGACACAAGGTAAATAATATCATGCTCATGTTAGCTTGCTAGCATGCTAACATTAGCATACTAACTTTTTGAGCTAGTTTTGCAACCGTTTAACCCAGAGTCATATGACTTGGTATGTGACACTTGTTACCTGTTAGAATGCACACTATAGCATGCTAGCAAGCTAACTTAAGCATGCTGACTTGTTAATCTAATTTTAAACTTTTATTTTCTATTTCCGCAGCCATACACCTTCTAGTCATATAACTTTGTACGTGGCACAAGCCAAATATTATTATGCTCACGTTAGCTTGCTAGCATGCTAAAATTAGCATACTAATTTTTGAGCTAGTTTTGCAACCATTCATCCCAGAGTCATATGACTTGGTATGTGACACTTGTTACCTGTAAGTATACAAACTATAGCATGCTAGCAAGCTAACTTGTTAATCTAATTTTAAACTTTTTTTTCTTTTTCTGCAGCCATACACCTTTAAGTCGCATAACTTGGTATATGAAACATGCTGACTGTTATCATGCTATCGTTAGCACACACGGTGAGTGTTAGCATTTTTACGTAAACATGCTATTGTTTTTGGTTAGCTCTGTGACTCGTTTTCTACAGTTACACCTACAACTCACGGATTCAGACACTCGGCGGCTTCCTGCCAGAGGTCCAGGGCACAGATAGCAGGCCCATCAAAATTTTCTAGTTCATTGTTACTAGTGTTCCTTATAATGAGTTAAAATAGCAATTCGACAATGAGCTCTGTTTATATGTTTTTATTGCCAACTAGTGTCTACTTTTAAATCGGTCTGACATAAAACCTATAAAACATCAATACAGTGTATTCCAGTTTTTGTATTTTCGAACCCTGTGCTTTTTAGGTTAAGGTTACAAAAAACACTTAACATTAATAGCAAATACATAAATTCTTATTGTTTTTTTTTATCACATTACAACTTTTGCTGCAACTTTCTGAAACACTTTACAGAAAAGTCTGGTGTTTTAAGCTGTAATGATCATCAAAGAAGCTTGCAAAATCCTGGAGGGACTGATAAGGCAGCGTATCAAATAATTTTTAATCTTAAAAACATTCAAGATAAGTCATTACTTAGAATACTAAACAGTGCACCATTGTAAATGTGATCTTTAAAGGTTTGTTTACATGGTAGACAGGACTCTGCTGTCTCGTCCTCCTCACCCACACACACACGCTCAAGGCCTGAATAAGGACTTCCTTGCTTTTTGATAGCGGGCCTGTCTTTTCACAGGCATTCTAAAGAATACTAATTAGAAACGCCTCCCCCGTATTCATACTTTAGGCAGTCACGGATCTAGACAATAACTGAGGGCACATGATAAATGACTAGTCCCATATTGTTCCTACGTATAATCTGGTCACAGGCACACCTAACAAAGAGAGGATAGATCATTTAAGATTGAAGCCACATTCTTTATGTTGCGGTAAAACATACATTTTATTGACATCGCTTTAGTTTTGACCTAATTCATGGTATCCTAACAGACTGCAGTATACAAACCTTAGAAATCTACTCAAACTTTATTTACTAAGGTTCTTTCTGATTGACGCTGAAACTTCAATGAAGGCCTGGCAAAGAGGATTTTGCTGCACCCAAGTTGTAACACTTTGAAAATGTATAAAGGTAATCTCTAAAGTTAATTCTGTGACACTAGTTAATGGTTATCTTCCAGGTTGTCTGTAAATTCAAAACAATAGAAAACCCATAGAAAATACAGAGGTCCCCAAACGTTTTAACCCGGGGGACGCATTGGGTTAAAAAATTTGGCCAGGGGGCAGGCTATACATATACAATATATATATATATATATATATATATATATATATATATATATATATATATATATATATATATATATATATATATATATATATCTGTCTCATTGCACATTACCTGACACTGCGGCGCGATCGCGAGGACATCACGTTATCTCCGTCATCACATGCTCCCTCCACCCCAGCGGACGATGGCGTGGAACACCGCAGAGGCCACCACAGTGTATATGTTTCCTTTAATTGTTATTCATAGCTGTATATAGAAGTGGCTGGTTGTATCCGCTGCTTTAATTTCTTTAAGGTCCTTAGTCTTCTTTGATGTTTGATGTTTCCCTCTTACACACATGTAAGAGAGATGTGTACTATGGCTATGAGTTGTTGTTGGGTTTTTTTCCCTTGGCCTCAGTCTGGACCCCCTCTTCAGGGCCCAGGCTTAAACCGATTTTTTTTTTTTTTTTTTTTTATTTAATTTTATTTTAATCTTCTAATTTTTTCTCCCATTCCCCCCCACTTGTTTACCTGTATCTCACCTTTTTTGTAAGGGGTGCTGGAAGCCGGCAGACCCGCCAGCGATCCTGTTCTGTCTCCCTGTAATGTTTGTCTAATCTTGAAGGGGATTGTGCTGAAAATGTTAATTTTCCTGAAGGAATAAATAAAGTACTATCTAATCTAATCTAATCTGTGGGAAAATGCATTTTTAGACAATATAATTTGCCTGAGCGGCTAGGACATATTAAAACAATTATCATTAGAAAAAGTTTAAGGACCCCTGGGATAGATTTAAAAAAGTATAATTAAAATAAAACGTACTTTTAATTTTTTACTCTGAACCACCTGGATTTTGGACGATGGCAGGCCGTATTTGTCCTGCGGGCCGTAGTTTGGGGACCCCTGGGATAGATTTAAAAAAATATAATTAAAAAAATGTTTTACTTTGAACTACCCCTGGGCCGGATTCTGGACTCTGGTGGGCCGTATCGGGCCTGTGTGCTGTAGTATGGAGACCCCCTGGTCTACTGTAATAATAAGCATAGTATAAAAAGGAGCAAGCGAGGGTTGGGCGATACCAGGTTTTTTTATTTGTATTTTTTCACCAATAAAACATCCATCGTTTAATTTTGTACCGCAGTGGTTCTCAAATGGGGGTACGCGTACCCCTGGGCGTACTTGAAGGTATGCCAAGGTGTACGTGAGATTTTTTTTAAATATTCTAAAAATAGCAACAATTCAAAAATCCTTTAGAAATATATATAATGAATAATACCTCTACAAAATATGAATATAAGTTAATAAACTGTGAAAAGAAATGCAACAATGCAATATTCAATGTTGACAGCTAAATTTTTTGTGGACATATTCCATAAATATTGATGCTAAAGATTTATTTTTCTGTGAAGAAATTTTCAGAATTAACTTTAAGTTAATGAATCCAGATGGATCTCTATTATAATCCCCAAAGAGGGCACTTTAAGTTGATGATTACTTCTATGTGTAGAAATCTGTATTTATAATTGAATCACATGTTTATTTTTCAACACATTTTTAGTTATCTGTATATCTTTTTTTCCAAATAGTTCAAGAAAGACCACTACGAATGAGCAATATTTTGCACTGTTATCCATCCATCCATCCATCATTTTCCGCTTATCCGAGGTCGGGTCGCGGGGGCAACAGCCTAAGCAGGGAAACCCAGACTTCCCTCTCCCCAGCCACTTCGTCTAGCTCTTCCCGGGGGATCCCGAGGCGTTCCCAGGCCAGCCGGAAGACATAGTCTTCCCAACGTGTCCTGGGTCTTCCCCGTGGCCTCCTACCGGTTGGACGTGCCCTAAACACCTCCCTAGGGAGGCGTTCGGGTGGCATCCTGACCAGATGCCCGAACCACCTCATCTGGCTCCTCTTGATGTGAAGGAGCAGCGGCTTTACTTTGAGTTCCTCCCGGATGGCAGAGCTTCTCACCCTATCTCTAAGGGAGAGCCCCGCCACACGACGGAGGAAACACATTTCGGCCGCTTGTACCCGTGATCTTATCCTTTCGGTCATGACCCAAATCTCATGACCATAGGTGAGGATGGGAACGTAGATCGACCGGTAAATTGAGAGCTTTGCCTTCCGGCTCAGCTCCTTCTTCACCACAACGGATCGGTACAACGTCCGCATTACTGAAGACGCCGCACCGATCCGCCTGTCGATCTCACGATCCACTCTTCCCTCACTCGTGAACAAGACTCCTAGGTACTTGAACTCCTCCACTTGGGGCAGGGTCTCCTCCCCAACCCGGAGATGGCACTCCACCCTTTTCCGGGCGAGAACCATGGACTCGGACTTGGAGGTGCTGATTCTCATTCCGGTCGCTTTACACTCGGCTGCGAACCGATCCAGCGAGAGCTGAAGATCCCGGTCAGATGAAGCCATCAGGACCACATCATCTGCAAAAAGCAGAGACCTAATCCTGCGGTTACCAAACCGGAACCCCAGCTCACAATGCACCCGACCTCTATGGCCCCTGCTATGGGTGGTGAGCCCATTGGAGGGGTGACCCATGTTGCCCTTCGGGCTGTGCCCGGCCGGGCCCCATGGGAACAGGCCCGGCCACCAGGCGCTCGCTATCGTGCCCCACCTCCGGGCCTGGCTCCAGAGGGGGGCCCCGGTGACCCGCGTCCGGGCGAGGGAAATCTGGGTCCATGATTTTTCATCTTCATAAAGGTCTTCGAGCTGCTCTTTGTCTGATCCCTCACCTAGAACCTGTTTGCCTTGGGAGACCCTACCAGGGAGCTTTATGCCCCCGGACAACATAGCTCCTAGGATCATTGGGACACGCAAACTCCTCTACCACGATAAGGTTGCAGCTCAGAGAGGAGCGCACTGTTATACAATTTAATAAATCAGAAACTGATGACATAGTGCTGTATTTTACTTTTTTATCTCTTTTTTTCAACCAAAAATGCTTTGCTCTGATTAGGGGGTACTTGAATTAAAAAAAAAAATTCACAGGGGGTACATCACTGAAAAAAGGTTGAGAACCACTGTTCTACCGCATGTCAAAGGATACATATTGGACATTTAACCATTTTTAAAGGGGACCTATGATGAATGAATTTGGTCTACTCCCACTTCTCTGAAGTGTTACAATGTCGGATACCCATGTTAAACCATGCCAGATAATTCTGGCATTGGCTTGCACAAACTTTTGGATACTTCTATTCTCGGGGTTTTGCAGTCTGGCTGCATCGTGACGTCACCATTAGGTGGAAGCACTTACTTAGACATTAAGTAAGCTCTCAGTGCCTCTGCTTTAGAACACACAAAAAAAGTAAGATAACACATTACTTTCATCTAATCGTGGCAAATGCATAATAACACTGACATAAATGCTGCTAAAGCCAGCCTTTTTCATGCGCTCTCTGAATCGATCAGAGATTGTGCAGGTGTACCTAATGTTGTGACCGAGTGTTTTTATATAATGTGTATAAAGTTTGATTTCAACCATGTCTGTTATAGAAATTGCAGTGACGACTTCAAGTTAGGGCAGCACGGTGAAAGAGGGGTTAGTGCATCGGCCTCACAAAACGAAGGTCCTGAGTAGTCCTGGGTTCAATCCCGGGCTCAAGATTTTTCCTTAGTGGAGTTTGCATGTCCTCCCTGTGACTGCGTGGGTTCTCTCCGGGTACTCCGGCTTCCTCCCACTTCCAAAGACATGCACCTGGGGATAGGTTGATTGGCAACACTAAAACTGGCCCTAGTGTGTGAATGTGAGTGTGAATGTTGTCTGTCTATCTGGGTTGGCCCTGTGATGAAGTGGCGACTTGTCCAGGGTGTAAACCGCCTTCTGCCGGATTGTAGCTGAGATAGGCACCAGCGCCCCCCGTGATCCCAAAGGGAATAAGTGGTAGAAAATGGATGGATAGACTTCAAGTTATGTATTTAAAAAGTGTACATTTTCAAAATATAAATGATGATACTTTTGAAGAGGGTGGGGCGTGAATTCATTTGCAATCTGGAAAGGCATCGAGAATCTTGCAGACATAGGCTCAAAAAACTAGTTATAAATTTGACTCGAGCAAAATGTCCAACAAATCATAATCAATGCATATTATCTAGACAAGGAGGGTTTTTAAAATGTAGATTAAAATCTTCATACGTCCCCTTTTATGTATCTTTTTCGTAACATCCATCCATCTTCCTCGCTTATCCGAGGTCTGGTCTTTCTAAGCAGGGAAGCCCAGACTTCCCTCTCCCCAGCCACTTCGTCCAGCTCCTCTCGGAGGATCCCGAGGCGTTCCCAGGCCAGCCGGGAGAGATAGTCTTCCCAACGTAACATAACATATCCATTCATCCATTTTCTACCGCTTATTCCCTTTCGGGGTCGCGGGGGGCGCTGGAGCTTATCTCAGCTGCATTTGGGCGGAAGGCGGGGTACACCCTGGACAAGTCGCCACCTTATCGCAGGGCCAACACAGATAGACAGACATTTTAAAAACCGTCCTTGTCTAGATAATATGCATTGATTATGATTTGTTGGACATTTTGCTCGAGTCAAATTTATAACCAGTTTTTTGAGCCTATGTCTGCAAGATTCTCGATGCCTTTCCAGATTGCAAATTAATTCACGCCCCACCCTCTTCAAAAGTATCATCATTTATATTTTGAAAATGTACACTTTTTAAATACATAACTTGAAGTCTATCCATCCATTTTCTACCACTTATTCCCTTTGGGATCACGGGGGGCGCTGGTGCCTATCTCAGCAACAATCGGGCAGAAGGCAGTGTACACCCTGGACAAGTCGCCACCTCATCGCAGGGCCAACACAGATAGACAGACAACATTCACACTCACATTCACACACTAGGGCCAATTTAGTGTTGCCAATCAACCTATCCCCAGGTGCATGTCTTTGGAAGTGGGAGGAAGCCGGAGTACCCGGAGGGAACCCACGCATTCACGGGGAGAACATGCAAACTCCACACAGAAAGATCCCGAGCCTGGATTTGAACCCAGGACTGCAGGAACTTCGTATTGTGAGGCAGACGCACTAACCCCTCTCCCACCGTGAAGCCCACATAGCATATTCGTAACATATTACTCATAACAAATTACATTACGTACACTTATTTTTTAGCAAGTGCTAAACTGAGTTTTTATTTGGTGAGGTAGTGTGGTAGCTCGTCATGTTAATTTTATGTTTTTCTTGATTAAAATTGCATATTTGCACTATGCGATCACAATTTATTGTGTACATAGGCCTTTATATGTAGATTGTTAACTATATTTTGAACAAAGATACTTTTCTTGGTATTTACTAGTCTAAATCTGAGACCTGATAGTAAGTGTGTCAAATTAATCATCAAACACAAGGTGGCAAACTCAAAATGAACATGAACATACATCCTTGGGCATCAAGTTTAATTTAGTAATGGCCGAAAACAAAAGAGAAGTTGATCACCGCGAGAATGATCAGTTGAGGTTGTGGGTGTGAGCATCCAACATGACTTGTGTCTCGTCTTCATCCCTTGACGTAATGATGTCAAAAATAACCCAATTTACTGTATAACCCAGGCGCTGTTTCAACCAATGGGTTCGGGTTAACAGTTATTCAAGCCAACTACCACATAAATAACCGAAAATGGTTTAAAACACTTAATGACCCAGCGGTTGGGTTGATACAATAGCCCATCAAATTTTAGCGTGCGTGTGCGTGTTTTGTTATCGTGTGTTTGTCTTGCCATCACTGGTAATACATGGCGGCATCCAAAACTTAAAAAAAAAAATTAAAAAAATAGATCCAACTATCATACGTTGGTTGATTTAAATGTATTTCAAACATGTATGCAATTACAAGTGATATAGCATATAGTTTTCTCATTTACATTTCTCTCTACAACATATTCAAAAAGGAGTAGGAAGAAGCCAGGCTTACTTAATCCTACCCCTTTTCCAATTCAATTTTGTAACACATATTCACTTCCTGCTCTCATTTTGTTACACAATTTACACATCAATGAATACAACGGATCTCTTAATAGTTAGGTCAGTTATGGTTCACATATGAGATAAATCAGGTTTAGGATGTTCATCAAATTTTGTTTTCCTTGTACTTCGTGAAACAATTTTAGTTTGAACAGCCTCTGGACTCTGGACATTAACTTCTTTACTTAATAAATTCCATACTTTATTCCTCCTACTGATATACTAAAGGTTTTAAGTGCTGTACGTGGATACAAATATTTTAAATTACATTTTTCTCTGAGGTTATATTTTTTCTCTTTGGTTGAGAAGAATTCTTGTACGTTCTTGTGTAGCAGGTTATAGTTCGGTTTGTACATCATTTTAGCTGTTTGTGAATGCGCCAAATAATTGAATTTCAATGTTTGATTTAACAAATAAAGGATTCGTATTTTCTCTATAACCAACATTATGTATTATTCTAACTGATCTTTTTTGTAACACCGTTAGTGAATGTAGTGTACTTTTGTAGTTGTTTCCCCATATTTTTGCACAATAACTCGGGTATGGTAACACAAGCAAGCGTTAGAGAATATGAAGGGATTTTGGTCAAGTACATATTTTGCTTTATTCATTATTGACGTTTTTCTTGATACTTTATGTTGTATATTTTTTACATGAGATTTACAGTTCATTTTATCATCTACTATTACACCTAAAAATTGGATTTATTTTACTCTGTCAATATCCACTTTATTTGTATTTGTGTTTGACTTTCTCTTCAACTGTTATCAAATAGTATTATTTTAGTTTTATTGAGATTTAAGGATAGTCTGTTTTTGTTAAACCCTCTCTTTAATGTCTTAATTTCTTCTGTTATTATTTATATTATCTTCTGTGTGTTCACTTCTGAACAAAAAGCCATCGTATCATCCACAAAAAGTACTAACTAAGTTTTTTGTAACTTTACAAATGTTGTTTATATGGAGGTTAAATAATTTGGGTCCCCGTATTGATCCCTGGGGTACACCACAAGATATTTCCAACTCTGATGAAATGTTTTTGCTTAGTTTAACCTATTGCTTTCTGTTGGTTAAGTAGCTTCTAATCCAGTTCAAGACCAGCCCTCTGATACCATACAGTTTTAATTTATGGATTATGATATTATGATTGGGCTTCACGGTGGCAGAGGGGTTAGTGCGTCTGCCTCACAATACGAAGTTCCTGCAGTCCTGGGTTCAAATCCAGGCTCGGGATCTTTCTGTGTGGAGTTTGCATGTTCTCCCCGTGAATGCGTGGGTTCCCTCCGGGTACTCCGGCTTCCTCCCACCTCCAAAGACATGCACCTGGGGATAGGTTGATTGGCAACACTAAATTGGCCCTAGTGTGTGAGTGTGAGTGTGAATGTTGTCTGTCTATCTGTGTTGGCCCTGCGATGAGGTGGCGACTTGTCCAGGGTGTACCCTGCCTTCCGCCCGATTGTAGCTGAGATAGGCGCCAGCGCCCCCCGCGACCCCGAAAGGGAATAAGCGGTAGAAAATGGATGGATGGATGGATATTATGATTGTGTCAAATGCCGTAGTTAGATCCATGAACACTACTGATGCACACTGTTTTACTATCTATTGCATTGGCAATCTCTTCTGTTATTTTGATTAATGCCATTGATGAGGAGATTTTACCTCGAAATCTCTATTGGTTATGTGCGAGTGTTGCACACTTGTTTATGAATTTGTCTAATCAGTGATTAAATATTTTTTCAATAATTTTAGAGACATGGACCAATTTAAAATGAGAGCCAAAATAAAGTGAGATTTTAAGCAGTAAGTGATGCCCAAGTGCTTTTAAAGAACATTCAGATGATATTCTTTTTTTTTTTAATGAATCTACTTACTGTTTGACATTGATCACGATGAAAACAGATGCATGTTTCAAATTTCTGATATCTGCCTAATTAGGGTGGTCTCAGCAGTTTCGATAAAATAATCGAAAATGGCTCCAACCCAGCATGCAAATGTTACTGCCTCCGACAACAAGTTCATAAAGAGGAACTTTGGCTTTGCAGATTTAGTTCCAGGGGGCCCCTTAGTTCCGGGGTCCTTATGGTTGAAAGGATCTATTAGTTACACACGTGAGCTTCTTATGTGTTTTTCTTTTTTTTTCTTCTTTCTTTTTTCTTTATTTTTCAGGGCCTTGAACAATTCATTTCTTTATGTCATTTGCCCATGTGTTACGGTAGTGGTTTCACTGTTATGGTAAATGGGAAAAATACTGATTTAAAGCCAGAGGTATAATTGTGTCAACATACAATCACAATAGGACATTACACAATACCTATTTATTAGTGAAATAAACATAAGTGTATTTGTAAAATAAGGACAATAAAATTGGGGATGCATAAAAACATTTTTTCAAGATGATTTTGATACCAATAACTTCCTGCTTTGACAACTTTTGCATTATTTTTTGAATGTAGATCTGAGTGTAGTTTGTGCGCACCTGGAGGTAAGAAAGAGTCAAACAAAGGTGGATTTGACAAACTGTGCTTGTGAATTTGTCCTAATCTAATATGACATCACTACTATGGTAGAGCTAAAATCCATCCATCCATCCATTTTCTACCGCTTGTCCCTTACAGGGTCGCAGGGGGGTGCTGGAGCTTATCTCAGCTGCATTTGGAAGGAAGGCGGGGTACACCCTGGACAAGTCGCCACCTTATCGCAGGGCCAACACAGATAGACAGACAACATTCACACTCACATTCACACATTAGGGCCAATGTAGTGTTGCCAATCAACCTATCCCTATAAAAAAACATCACATTAATAAACCAGTGAAGCTTATGCCCCGATGAGGGATTGGTATTGATATGTTGAAAAAGGTGCACAATCCAGTACTGTACTTAAAAATCAAAGTTTTTTTTTAATCATTATTGTTATTTTTACATAAATGTTCAAGTCTTAAATTTTTAATTGCATTGTTTGACGTTGCCGTCACTCCCAATCCTCTCTCTAGCTCTGTTCCCGGCCGCTTACTGTTAAAGACACCGGATGATTAGATTAACACGTACCACCTGTGAAATCTAATCACCTGCCAGCTGTGTCTCGCCGTCAGCACATGCCCCGCCCCAGCCCGCTGACGCTCGTCCTCAGTACCATGGACAGCGGCGGTGACTTTTCATCCTACAGGCAGCGCTGACTTACACCTGCCCCCCACAATAATCTTATGTAATGTATGTAATTTAAAACATTTGTATGAACATACAACACTTAAGACTCTCAGTATATCAGTATCCCTTCCATCCATTTTCTACCGCTTATTCCCTTTGGTGTTGCGGGGGGGCGCTGGAGCACATTTCAGTATGTGGAATTAAATTATAAAATGGATCAAGCAAAGAAATCAAACAATGTAATAATTTAATCCACTTCAAGAAACTCTTCAAACATAAAGTGTTCACAAAGTACAAAGAAGAACCATGATAAACATTCTGAATTGATTTCATCCGTCCATTCATTTTCTACATAATCTTACTCATATCACTATTTGAAATATAACTTACTTCACTAATCATCATTCATGTATTCATTTGTTTTTTTGTTAATACTTATGGAGTATATTGTGAATACATTGAGAACAGAAAGTGAACAAAAGTTTTAGCAACTGTTATGTAAAGGAAAAGGGGTAGGATTAAATAAACTCTGCTTCTTCCTACTCCTTTTCAAACATGTTGAATAGAGAAACTGGAAATTGTTGTATGCATGCATATTCAAAATACACACAAACTCAACTCAACTCAATATAATTATTATGCACCCCTTAATAAAATATTCTGAATGTCAAGCTAACCAGGACTTTTGGGTGGTAAGTGAGGACACACAAATTCTCCCAAAGACAGAGGAATTAAAAACGTCTTCATCCAGGGATAGACTCCACGAATGCAAATGTGGTTTATAGGCTATATGACCTGTTGGCTCGGCTTTAAAAATGTCTCTCCAAATGATTAAAAGACAGTCTTGTGTAAGGTTAAAGGCCTACTGAAATGAGATTTTCTTATTTAAACGGGGATAGGAGGTCCATTCTATGTGTCATACTTGATCATTTTGCAATATTGCCATATTTATGCTGAAAGGATTTAGTAGAGTACATCGACGATAAAGTTTGCAACATTTGGTCGCTAATTAAAAAGTCCTGCCTTTACCGGAAGTATGTGCGCGTAACGTCACCGGTGTGAGGGCTCCTCACATCCTCACATTGTTTATAATGTGAGCCACCAGCAGCAAGAGCAAGTTGGACCGAGAAAGCGACAATTTCCCCATTAATTTCAGTGAGGATGAAAGATTCGTGGCTAAGGATATTGATAGTGAAGGACGAGAAAAAAAATGTTTATAACATAAAAAGCGACGGCTCTGGGCGGCGGCAGTGTGAGTGTTTCAGATGTAATTAGACACGTTTACTGGGATAATTCTGGAAGATCCCTTATCTGCTTATTATTTTAATAGTGTTTTAGTGAGATTGTAAAGTCATACCTCAAAGTCGGATGGCTGCAGTGAACACGCCAGTGTCTCAGAGAGAAGCCGAGGAGCCAAGCTCACAGCTGCCTTTTTTGACCGCTACTGCAGGAGGACGCATAATCCACTGATGTCTCCGGTAAGATATGTATCACAATTCTCCCATCATAAAACATACTGGTTGACGTAGAGAAACATGTTCGCTTGACCGCTCTGTGTTAAAGCTTCACAACAAATAAAGAAACACCGGCTGTGTCTCAGTGCTAAAGACAGCTGCAATACACCGCTTTCCACCAACGGCATTCTTCTTTATAATATCCATTATTAATTGAACAAATTGCAAAAGATTCAGCAACACAGATGTCCAAATTACTGTGTAATTATGCGATGAAAAGAGACGACTTTTAGCCATAAGTGGTGCTGAGTTAATATGTCCCCTCCAACCAATAACGTCACAAGCATGCGTCATCATACGCGTCATCATTCCGCTTCCCACCTACATCTTTCTTCTTTGATGTCTCCATTATTAATTGAACAATTTGCAAAAGATTTAGCAACGCAGATGTCCAGAATACTGTGCAATTTTGCGATTAAAGCAGACGAAATATAGCTGGGATCGGGGCTGGAACAAAATGTCCGCTACAATTCGTGACGTCACGCGCACGCGTCATCATACCGCAACGTTTTCAACAGGACACTTCGTGGGAAATTTAAAATTGCAATTTATTAAACTAAAAAGGCCGTATTGGCATGTGTTGCAATGTTAATATTTCATCATTGATATATAAACTATCAGACTGCGTGGTCGGTAGTAGTGGGTTTCAGTAGGCCTTTAAATCTGTGGCGTTATCGCTGTAAACCAGAGAGCTTAGCCTGTCTTCTTCTTCTTTATGTTGCTGGTGGCAAAGTAGCGATGATTATAGGAGAGCGAATAACTGAATAAGATCAGTCTCTGCATCCAATGTAACACAAGCAGGTGTTGTTGTGTGGTATTGTCCTTTGGGTTGAAGCTGATCAGGCCTTAACGCTGACAGTGATGGCTGATGCCTTGACAAATTTGAAGAGGAGACACACACAAAAAAAAAAAAAACAGCCTGTGGAAAATAAAGCTAGCCCTTAGGGCGTATAGCAAAGCGCTTCTGCTTCCGTGGCAGCAGATGCCAAGTTTGTGTGAATATGTGACTAGTATGCGAGTGAACGAGTGTGCTCACCTTGCTGCCAGTTACAACAGTCAAAGTAGACGGAGGACGAGAATGGACAGAGAGTTCTTGCCAAGTAGCTGGCATTCACATTTTGTTTGGTGGAAGCCGAGTGTGAAACTTTGATGAAGAGCAATTTGCATCTCTGGATGGCTATGAAGAGGTTGGCTTTGTTGTTGCCACCAAAAAAAAAAAAAAAAAGAAAAGCTGCTGGCTGCCTCCAGAACCTGCCAGCCTCATCACCAACATACAGCCACCCTCTGGCCTTCACCTTCCACCCTCATGGCATCTCTCTTGTCTGCTTCATTGTGTTGTGCAGACAAGAGTACCTGTGAGGAGTCTTTTTTCATTGACACTCCCTTGGCTTTTGTTCTTCTTATTACTAGGCCTGTCAAACATCTAAAATATGTATTAGCATTATGTTCGTGGTTAACTCAAAATTAAATACGATAATTGCAGAGATATAATTTTTTCATCATTAAGTATAATTTTCAAGTTTTTAATATGACATGACAATGAGTTTGCTCTAATGAAGTGAAGTGAATTATATTTATATAGCGCTTTTCTCAAGTGACTCAAAGCGCTTTACATAGTGACACCCAATATCTAAGTTACATTTAAACCAGTGTGGGTGGCACTGGGAGCAGGTGGGTAAAGTGTCTTGCCCAAGGACACAACGGCAGTGACTAGGATGGCGGAAGCGGGAATCGAACCTGCAACCCTCAAGTTGCGGGCACGGCCACTCTACCAACCGAGCTATGCCGCCCCATGAAATGTTTTCGAAACATTATGCTTTTTTAAACAGCTCAATGCAAAAAGGACATTAACACACTTTTGATGGCATTAAAAAAACAAAAACAAAATCATGTTGGTGTCTTGACAGATTTTGTATTTTGTAGGAATACATCATTTGTAAGGGCTTCACGGTGGCAGAGGGGTTAGTGCGTCTGCCTCACAATACGAAGGTCCTGCAGTCCTGGGTTCAAATCCAGGCTCGGGATCTTTCTGTGTGGAGTTTGCATGTCCTCCCCGTGAATGCGTGGGTTCCCTCCGGGTACTCCGGCTTCCTCCCACCTCCAAAGACATGCACCTGGGGATAGGTTAATTGGCAACACTAAATTGGCCGTAGTGTGTGAATGTGAGTGTGAATGTTGTCTGTCTATCTGTGTTGGCCCTGCGATGAGCTGGCGACTTGTCCAGGGTGTACCCCGCCTTCCGCCCGATTGTAGCTGAGATAGGCGCCAGCGCCCCCCGTGACCCCGAAAGGGAATAAGCGGTAGAAAATGGATGGATGGACATCATTTGTATTTGTCAGGCTTGCACTGTGGATGTTTGTGCTTCCTCGATGCAAGGATGATGTGGGACTAGTCAGGCATGAATGTAAGTACATGATATTTATTAAATAAACAAACAAACTACAAAAAGGCAAACCAAGCACACGCTCTGTGGCGGGTAATAATCTATACTAAACTTAAAACAAAACAGCACAATGGCATGACTATATAGAAACAAAACAAAACTAGCACTGTGGCATAAATACACAAACTTACACGGCATGGAACTGTGGACGAGGGCGTGAAGGTTGGAACAGCATGGGTAGGGTGCGTGCGAGTGTGAAGATCCCAGGACGAAGACAAGAAAAAGAGTGACTTAAATAGCTATGATTATTAGTGAAAACAGGTGTGAGGCTGAGAACAGGGACGTGACAGGTGAAAACTAATGAGTTGACATGGTAACAAAAACAAACCAGGAAGTGAAAAAACAGAACAAGAATCCAGAAAACAAAACAAAACATGATCAAACATAAAACCAGATTTACAGGCGTGAGACTATTCTTGCTGGAGGAGCACTTGCAGTCAAAGGAGAGGAGCTACTCTTCCATGTTCAGATACCAATTGCACACATTAATTACACAAAATGTGAATTGCTCCAATCATAGTTTGAATATCAAAGATGCTTGGTAACAAAATCTGTGATATTTTCACCTGAATAAATGCTTCTAATATTATGTACTTTATGTGTTGTACAAGTATTCATATGACTGTTTGACAATGTCCTAACTTTCTCTATTTAATAATACAATGAAGTCTTCAGCCTGCTAATCATTCTGTAAGTGACAACCAGAACATGTTTTAAAAGAATATACACTGGGGCGGTATGGCTCGGTTGGTAGAGTGGCCGTGCCAGCAACTTGAGGGGTTCCAGATTCGATCCCAGCTTCTGCCATCTTAGTCACTGCCGTTGTGTCCTTGGGCAAGACATTTTACCCACCTGCTCCCAGTGCCACCCACACTGGTTTAAATGTAACTTAGATATTGGGTTTCACTATGTAAAAGCGCTTTCAGTCACTAAAGAAAAGCGCGATATAAATATAATTCACTTCACTTTATTTCAACCTGCCACAAAAAAATCCCAACCCTACTGTATATTCTCAGTTGATGTACTAGCATTTATTTAGGTAGATATATCACATTTTACATTGCAAAACATCTTTGACACAGCATGATTGCAATCTAAGACATTTTTGTTTTGTTAGTGTAGTTAGACCGGATGTATAGCTGGGCACTTTTATTTTAAAGCCGAAAGTGTGCGATTGGTTTGAGAAGTTGTCTTGACGCAGTTTGACGACAGAGCTGACACTAGTTAAGACGGCTCAGAACGAAAAAATAGTCGTGTCTTGTCAGGAGAAAATTGGACTTGTTATTTCCTAGGGGTGTAACGGTACACAAAAATTTTGGTTCGGTACGTACCTCGGTTCAGATTTCACGGTTCGGTTCATTTTTGGTACAGTAAGAAAACAACAAAATATAGATTTTTTTATTATTTATTTAACAAATTTGCTAAATCTTCCACCAAAAATATTTTTCTTAGAGGAATATTTGATGTGAAGTAACCGGTAACTTGGATAGGTCAATAATTCCTAATAACATTGATTTTGATTCAATATTATGTTTTGAGCAATGACTGTTTGAAAAAAAAACAACAACTTTGTTTTATTAGTCAATTTTGCAACTTTTTCTTAATTACATTTAGCCTTTAAGCTTTTCTATTTCACTTTTGTTTTATGTTTTTGTTTATTTTAATAGTATTTTCAGAATGTGCCGTGGGCCTTTAAAACATTAGCTGTGGGCCGCAAATGGCCTGCGGGGCACACTTTTGACACCCCTGCTATAGATCATAAAAAATAAAATCTAATAAATCAATGGGTAAAAAGCAGAGCCTGGCGACGCATGCGCGTTTATCATAACTCTCTCGCTCTCTCTGTCTCTGCCCCTCTCTCACGAATGTTGCTGCGCGCACCACTTTTTTGTTTTGTTTTTTAACCCCTTCTTAACCCTGAACGTACATTGAAAATACACGCAACCCTAACATAAAATGCTGGACATTTGAGGCATTTAAGAAACTCCACCCGGACAGCCCTGCAAAAGAGGACATATGCCGTGAAAAGAGGAGGTACGATCAGTCTATTATAGCCCAGTCGTTGCTAGCATGCCGTGTGTTTTTTTTTTTTTGATTGATTGAAACTTTCATTTGTAGATTGCACAGTACAGTACATATTCCGTACAATTGTACACTAAATGGTTACACCCAAATAAGTTTTTCAACTTGTTTAAGTCGGGGTCCACGTTATTCAATTCAATGTGCCTCGGTGCGCATTGTTTACACAACGTGTGGTACGCTACTTAATATGTCCGTGTTGTTCGATACCCCTCCGAACCAAACCGAAACCCCCGTACCGAACCGGTTGAATACAAATACACGTACCGTTACACCCCTACTATTTCCATAATGTACAATTATCTTTGTCAATTTATGTTTGCTATTTTCCTGCTTGTGTCCCATCAGTAACCAGTGAACGCAGTCAATTTTCCTACGCCAATGCCTGAGGGTTAAAAAGGAAACGGGCACGTAAAATGCTTGTCAAAAAAATATGTGCCATTAAAGAAACTTAGAACGTGTTAGCTTTGACAGCCCTACTTAGTACACATTTTTCTAAATTATATGTTAATATTGTCCAATGGCAGTTTCTGTATGATGATGATGGTACAGATGGTGGTTTTATGTTTTACCACAAATGATGGGTTCCGAAACTCCATAGTTGCACCGGTGCCGATATAACCAAAAAAACTATGTTTTATTTCACTCAGAATTAATTAAGTTATAGGTAGGGATCAGAAACCGAATCAGAAATACTTTAATAATCCCCGAGGGGAAATTAAGTTTTTCAGCACAATCCCATTCAAGATCAGACTAACATTACAGGGAGACAGAACAGGATCACTGGCTGGTCTGCCAATTTCCGGCACCACTTACAAAAAAGGTGAGAAACCGGTAAACGCTGGGGGGTGAGGGAAAAAAAAAGCCTGGGTCCCTGCAGAGGAGGTCCAGGGAGGGGTACCTTTCACATATTGATTCAATACTGTACTAATTTCCAGTACTTGGGAATAGGGATGCAACAATCATATATTTTGACTGTACGATTATAGTCTAAGTCAGTGTTTTTCAACCTTTTCTGAGCAGAGGCACATTTTCTTTCATTGAAAAAATCCGGAGGCACACCACCGGCAGAAAACGTAAAAAAATGAAACTCAGCAGGCGATATTGACGATAAAAAGTTGTTCTCGCAATTGTGGATATTCATTTCAACCATAACCAACCATGCATCACAATAGCTCTTGTCTCAAAGTAGGTGAACCGTCACATCACAACATTACTTATTTTGAGTTTTTTTTGGTGTTCTCCTGTGTGTTGTGTTTTGGTTCTTATCTTTCGCTCCTATTTTGCTGGCTTTTCCTGTTTTGTTGGGATTTTCCTGTGGCAGTTTCATGTCTTCCTTGAACGCTATTCTCCGCACCTGCTTTGTTTTCGCTATCAAGACTATTTAAGTTGTGCGGACGCTATCCTTCTTTGTGGGGACATTGTTGATTGTCATGTCATGTACGAATGTACATTGTGGACGCCGTCTGCTCCACACAATGCAAGTCTTTGCTGTCGTCCAGTATTTTGTTTTTGTATACTTTGCAGCCAGTTCAGTTGTAGTTTTGTTTTGCATAGCTATCCCTAAGCTTCAATGCCTTTTCTTAGGGGCACTCACCTTTTGTTTATTTTTGGTTTAAGCGTTAGATACTTTTTTACCTGCACACTGCCTCCTGCATATTGTGATCACGACAAACCAAGTTACCGACATCTACAAAGCAATTAGCTACCTGCTGCCACCTACTGATATGGAAGAGTATTACACGGTTACTCTGCCGAGCTCTAGACAGCACAGAAACTCAACAACGGCACATTATTTGCAGACTATAATTACTGGTTTGCAAAACATATTTTTAACCTAATTAGGTGAAATTACATAATCTCCCACAGCACACCAGACTGTATCTCACGGCACGGCACAGTGGTTGAAAAACACTGGTCTAAATAATATTCAAGGTTTCTGGATCATTACAATTATGCATTAATTAATTTCACAATAAATTATGGAAAAAACAGCAATCAAATACCATTGAAATAACATAACAAAATAATAACTCTAAGCAAAAATAATTATAAATAATTAATATGACACTACGACTAACTTTATTGATCCCGGGGGGAAAATGTTACTCATCTAGGTATAAACTCGAGTTTTATTGAAATCAACTGTCATCTATGACTATTCATCCATTTTTAATCATCTTTGTCATGCAGTTAATGATAAATTGAATGCACATAATTAGATCCCATTGTATAGTGCTGTTATTCTACTACTCCTGGTGTTATGTTACTGTTTTACACCTGCTCTATTAACACACAAAGTATAGTTTATTCAACATAGACAGGAAGAAGCAATCTCTAACATTAAATGGTCACTGAATGACACGAGTATGCTACCGTTGCAGTTTGTTTACACTGACAAAATGCTGAGCTCCTGACTGTAAGTGACACATTTATATTTATTGCTCTCCCAACTTAATTATTCATTAAGTAACTTGCGACTATTGACCAGCATTATTTACCTAAGTTATTATCTCTCTTATCTTTTCGTTGCCGCGTAAAGCTGGGTGGTGATCCTGCAAATGAGGCTTATAGAAGCAATTTGATATAAAGTTGTTGTGTAGAGCCTAGGATTGTCGCTCTATTCTGCCTTTGAAAGCCCATTGTTCCATATACACACTGAGTATATATGTAATGTAGTAACGAACACATTTATAATAAAATTTCATATTTGTCAGGCTTGGACAAAGGAATGAACTCAGATGCCGAGTAGGGATACTTAGTAGGGCTTTTATTTTGACGGCTCTTTCACCTCCAGAGTCAGAGTAATACAATATCTACAAATAGCAAAAACTGTCGGCGAAAAAGGTTCCAAAAAAAAGGAATAATCGAGAATCACTCCTAAAAGGAGGAAAATACAAAAACAAAGACGCACTATAATTTGCGCCGTATCTGCTATAAAACTTATTAACATAAAACGCTCCAACAGGAGGAAGAAAACAGTGACTATGAACATTTCTAAACTTAATCTTAATCTAATAATGGTCAACAAAAAATCACTCAAAAAATGTGAGGAAAGAAAGAATAGTAGGAAAAAATAACTACTTCGGTTAAAAAAAATGGTGTAGGGGAGGTGTGGGCTTATATGACACATGAGGGTAATGGGAAACAGGTGGAAACAATCAGGGGTCAGGGATGACGTCAGACTGATGACACAAGAGGAAGGGCAAGTGATCTGAAACAAGAAGAGTTACCTTTCAAAATAAAACATGCCGTTCACAAGACAAAAGAAACCAAGAAAAGACATACCTCACCGCAATGTGACAATATTTACGTATTGTAAGCATACGCGGCACATTATTTTAAGAAACACATCACAACCTTTGCTTTTTTCCCCAACATCACTGCCAACCAATATAATAACTTACTGTACAATGTCTGCTGTCATTAGGATGCCGATTGATAGAATCCGGTTATATTCTTGTTTCGATGAAGAATGAAGAAAAAGGCGGTGGAACTAAACGACTTTTCGTGTTGTTGTTGCCCTTCTCGGATCTAAATTGGCTGTCAAAGTTGACAAATATGGGGCAATACAGCGAGGAAGTAGCTTATCATTCGATGATGTCAATATAGGCACTAGAGATGCGCGGATAGGCAATCATATCATCCGCAACCGCATCACCAAAGTCGCGGGTTGTATAAAATAGTCAGGAAATATCACGGATACAAAGGATTCTGGGTATTTGTTGTGTTGCGTTTATGTTGTGTTACTGTGAGGATGTTCTCCCGAAATGTGTTTGTCAATCTTGTATTGTGTGGCTTCACAGCGTGGCACATATTACTAAGAGTGTTAAAATTGTTTATATCACAATCATTAGTGTACTCTGTGTCACCCAGTATGCCTTGCAGTCGTGTGCGTGTTGCCGCGGAAGCCACACACAACATGATGCTGGACTGACAATCAGATCGTACATGCTGTAGAGGGCGACAAAGCCAATGGCTTCATAGCACGCCCCAAAACTTATTATCTGGGTGACTCCCGGCAGTCATTCAAGAGAATAATAGCATCTCCTATTGTCTTCTTCGCTTTATGCCACGGGTCTTAAATGGCTCTTTGAATGGCAAAGGATACCGATCCCAGAACCATATCAAATATTTCCGGATTGTTTAACCGCCACCCGCCTGAATCTAATTAAAATCTATTTTTTCGTCATGTCACCCGCCCGACCCGCGGTTTATCCGCAGACTCCGCGGATGAGACCGCAAACCGTGCATCTCTAATTGGCACACATCAGTGTTCACGGCGCCGCTATAGTTTATCTGCATTAACGCTTATAACAATATCACTATTACTTATATTCATGTCATGAAATGTATATAGAGTATTTTTGGAAGTTTTTGGAAGAGTATTCATTGGGTTTCATGGGCGGAATAGGTGACCTCCCGTTGGCTGCGTTATAAGCAGACTTTTATTTAAATTGATTTACGAGTCACAATGCATTGAAAAAAAATACATCCGTTGTCATGTCTTTGTGATCGATAGGCAAAATTCCAATCAAAAAAGTGCAGTTCCCCTTTAAAAGTGAACAAAAAGTCCCTTGTGACGGTCGCTGTCAATAAGATGGTCTGTTATTGAAGAGGGTTGGTGTGGGACACTGCAGATCCGGATAGAAGACAGGCTAGTGTGGTGTGTGTGTGTGTTTGTGTCTGTGTATTTGTATTCCGGTGGCTTGGGGTAACCCTGGATACACCTAGGTGACTGGGAAACATGCAGAAAGAAGAAGTGGGAGCGTTGTTATATCACAAACATGCCCTTGATGCCCACAATGATTAAGAAAAACACAGTGGAAGGTTACTTTGGGTCATTCCTGACCATGGTGATGCTGAGCCACAGCTAAATCCAGGTCAGTTTGTTTATTTGTTACTTGCAAGTGATTCTGTGATTAAGATCAGGAATAGGCCGGTGATCTACAGGTGTATGTGTTTTAATGACTTATTACTAGAGCTGTCTTGATCGTCGGATCGGGTCAGAAACGATATTAGCCTTTTTTAACTGATCAACGATCGGCTAATGAGCTGCCGAGCCTTGAAAATCTGTCATGTCTTTGTGATCATGTTTTGTTTAGTTGTGTTATGTTACTTCAAGACTCCATTAGTTCCTATTTTTTCACTCCATTGTTTGGTTTCCATGACAACTCATTAGTTTTCACCTGTCCTCATGTCACGCACCTGATTTACTTGGACTCATGCACATATTGTCAATCACCACGTCACTTTTTAAGCCTGTAGTTGCCAGGCAGTCAGCTGGCGACATCACACTCCTGATACTTCTGATTGCTCACTTCTTGCCATAGTTTCACGCTTTTCACGTCACAGTAAGTGTAGTTTTGTTTCATGTCCTTAGTCTGATAATTTGTTAGTTTTGGTCCTGCGTTAAGTTTGTTCCCCGCCTTGTGCCCGCCCTTTGTTTTTATAGTACTTTTGAGTGTTAAAATTAAACATGTCATTAACTTCACTCCATGTCGCTTCGCATCTCGGGAAAACAAACCTCACCAAAGTCCAAGTTTTGACAGATGTCGCCAGCTGACTGCCTGGCAACTACAGGCTTAAAAAGCGACGTGGTGATTTGCAGCAGGTACATGAGTCCAAGTGAATCAGGTGTGTGACATGAGGACAGGTGAAAACTAATGGGTTGTCATGGAAACAAAACAATGGAGTGAAAAAACAGGAACTAATGGAGTCTTGAAGTAACATAACACAACTAAACAAAACATGATCACAAAGATAGATAGATAGATAGATAGATAGATAGATAGATAGATAGATAGATAGATAGATAGATAGTACTTTATTGATTCCTTCAGGAGAGTTCCTTCAGGAAAATTAAAATTCCAGCAGCAGTGTACAGAGTTGAGATCAATTTAAAAAAAAAGTAAAAGGTAAATAATGGGGGTTTAAAAGGAAACAAAATAGAGAAATATTACAAAAAGATGTTTGATGACATGACCCAATCTCTACTGTAGCTGTGTCCCAGTGCTTTCATGGCTAAATATTGTACTGATGCAAAAGATTCCTTAAAAAGGGATTCAAGCTCAAGAAGACACAATTACATTTCTATATTCATTGCTACACACATGCAAGAGTTGCGTGGATTCCAGGAGGGTGTGTGTTGTGCCAGAACACAAGCTTGCATTTGAGCACAGCTTGTGACAAACGTGTCCTCTATCCACAGTGTGAAACCGCTTTTAAGACCTTGGCCACCATGAAAAATAAACTTAGTTTATTATCATTAGCTATGTCAGGCATGTGATTTTTCCGTCTGTAGTCGTAAATCCTTCTTTTTTTTTATCTATGTAAAAATATAAAAAAATGATTATCCGTTTTTTCCGACCTGCAATGTTTTTGATAATCCAGTGGTAAAAACTACGGTTTTCCAATAAAAATGATTAACTTAAAAATTTAAGCTATGTAGCTGTCGGAGTTAGTTGGTGACGAACTCTAAGATGCAGAGAAGGAGGGAGGCATTTTGCAGGAAAACATGATGTTATTTAAATAATAGAACAAGAATAAACAAAAGGGTACTAACACAAAGCGCGCACAAGGCGGATAACAAATTAAGGGAGCTAGCATGGGAGCGAGAAAACAAAAAGGAACTTAGCATTGAAGCTAGCAAGAATCGAGCAGGAAACAGAAGTTGTACAGGTAATATAAAAACAAACTTGGAAGCAGGGAACAAAAGGCAGTAAGCTAAAAAACGCAATCAATCAATCAATCAATCAATCAATGTTTACTTATATAGCCCTAAATCACTAGTGTCTCAAAGGGCTGCACAAACCACTACGACATCCTCGGTAGGCCCACATAAGGGCAAGGAAAACTCACACCCAGTGGGACATCGGTGACAATAATGACCCAGTGGGACGTCGGTGACAATGATGACTATGAGAACCTTGGAGGGGAGGAAAGCAATGGATGTCGAGCGGGTCTAACATGATACTGTGAAAGTTCAACATGATACTGTGAAAGTTCAATCCATAATGGATCCAACACAGTCGCGAGAGTCCAGTCCAAAGCGGATCCAACACAAATCAAACATAGCTTACCGCAATGTATAGATAAGACAAGATACGACATGACAGGTAGCAACGACAAGAGCGACATCGGCATGACAATAATCCAGCAACTGACTGGAGGACAAAAACAGACAAAAAAAAAAACGGGCTGATTGACACCAGGTGTGGCCAGGTGCCAATCAGCCGCAGCTGAGGGAAAAACAGCGCACAGGGGAAAAACAGGAAACAGACTAAATAAGAGCGCTGACAGGAACTAAAAACAGGAAATACTAAAGACACAGAGGAAACCAAGACAAATGCAGTGGAAAAAACTAAAACACAAACAAACGGTCAGGGGAAAGCCTAACAGTAGCGAAGCAACTCCAAGGGCAGAGGACGAAATATACGGGAAACATCAATGATGATTGGTTGGTTTACGTATAAGAAAATCCATGATTGGTAGGTCACTTTAATATGATGAGTCATGATTGGTTAAGATTAGGGCGAAATATTACCGAGAGGCCAATCAGAGGCAAGATATTGCGGGTCTTGGAACCAGGAAGGGAAATCACAACAGACACGCACATCCCAAAAGATGACGAGAGAGTCAGAGAAGAGAAGAGGCGATATACAAGCGGGCAATTTATATATTTAAAAAATACTAGTGGAAAATGGCATGTCTCGAGTTGGCCACATTTGGACAAATGTATGCGTCTGGATAAAACAATCCACAGCACATTCATTTTCATTGTTTACCATGTAAGCATAACAAATGGTTATTCAGATAAACAAAATGAGCTAATATAATAAACATTGTTTGTACTCTTTGTGATTTTTGCATTTGGAGCAGTTAGAACTGGACAGAGAGTCAAAGAGACAGAAATTGGGTGTACAATCCAAAGCAGAATCCACAAAAGCAGAAACAAAAAGGAAAATGCAAGCTGCTCAGAAATTTGCCAGGAAGGCTCATGTCAGAGCCATCAAAGCAAACATGTCAAAGTAATGTGTGAATGAACCAAACTAATGTGTAAATAATGTCAATAACTAGATGAACCATCTGTGGCTGTGAAGTGAACACCAGTAAGGTGGTAAACACTGTATAGAATAGGCTAACCCATGTGGTTCCTGTGGATGTGAACACTCGTAATTAGTTTCCCTTTTAAGGTATGATGCATGAAAATGCACGTCATAGTTGAATCTATTTTTTAGGGTCCATGTACACAGTATCATTCTAATCACAATGATATTTAGATTAAATATATGTTCTCCATGTACAATGGCAATAGTCACTTGAGCAAAAGGAATGCTAAGCATGCTACACACAGAGCAGGAAGACACAAGAAGTTACCCGCTAAAGTGTCAATGTAAGGGTGTCATATTTTGAAAAAAAAATGTGTACATACTAATACTAGTAAATTCAAAATTTTTTAAGGTAAACTTTCTAAAAGTGTGTTTACTTTAGTTATTTGCTGTAAAACATTTTCAGTTCTACAATCTATTGTGAAGTATCGCATCAGGACTTCAAATCAGCTAAGATCGGAGGCCAACAAAGTGGATAGGGACCTACCAGGCCTGCTCAGTGGCCTAGTGGTTAGAGTGTCCGCCCTGAGATTGATTGGTCGTGAGTTCAAACCCTGGCCGAGTCATACCAAATACTGTAAAACATTACCTCCCTGCTTGGCGCTCAGCATCAAGGGTTGGAATTGGGGGTTAAGTCACCAAAATGATTCCTAAACACGGCCACTGCTGCTGCTCACTGCTCCCCTCCAAAGCTCTAGAACAGCCTTCCCCTCAACATTAGGTCATCCCAGAGCCTGGGGGTCTTCAAAACCCTTCTTAAGACCTACCTCTTCTTGCTGGCCTTTAACCTGAGCTGAGTCCGCCCACTAGGCCACCATTTCTAGTCCCCCCCAAGCCTCCTTCGCTTTAGTTTTTTTTTTCCAATTTGTCGCACTTTTGTAGTTTCATTATTTTTATTATGCAATTGTTTTTACTTATCATTTGAACCCTTTTACCGTATTGCTTTTACACAATCTTGTTTAGCTCATTCTGTCAAGATGGCGGAGTGGGGGTTGCAGTTTGCGTCGGGGTCGTTCTCCCAGGAAGGCAGACTACTCGGAACGTGGCGTGCAGTTATAAACATTATTTAATTTTGACTAAAAAGGTACAAACAAAAAGCGCTTCCAGCGGAGGCACAACTTGGCCAAGGAAACAAAACTAACACTTAGACTGAACTTTAGACATGCAACAAAAGTAGCTAACTGACAGGAATAAACAAAAACTTACTTGGCATTGCATGAAACAAGCAAGACTTGCTGTGGCAAGAACAGAGCATGAAACAAACAATGACGCCACCGACTGCCTGGCAACTACAGGCTTAAATGCTAGTGACATGATTAAGACAGGTGCGTGAGTCCTAAACAAATCAGGTGTGTGAGTCCAAATGAGTAGAGGTGAAACTAATGAGTGGTCCTGGAAACTAAAACAAACCAGGGTGTGCAAAAACAGCAACTAATGGAGTCAAAAACAAACAGAATATAACTAAACAAAACATGATCAGAAGACATGACATATTCATTGTTTATGTTCTTTGTTTGGTTTTGTTTTGTTTTCTGCTCTATGCTTTTTAACCTGTAAAGCACTGTGGTCCAATTTAAAACTTGTTGTATATGTGCTATATAGATAAAATTGCCTTGCCTTGCCTTGCCTTCCCTCACCTCCCAGGGGATGGAACAAGGGGATGGGTCAAATGCTGAGGGTAATTTCACCACACCTAGTGTGTGCGTGACTATCAGTGGTACTTTAACTTTAACCCTTACTATTTTTTTCTCGAGTTTTTGTAAATGGTGACTTTGACCGCTAGTCTAGATGTGTTGTTTATAATGCTTTCATAAAAGCTACATCCATCCATTTTCTACCGCTTATTCCATTTTAGGGTTGCGGGGGGCGCTGGCGCCTATCTCAGCTACAATCGGGCGGAAGGCGGGGTACACCCTGGACAAGTCGCCACCTCATCGCAGGGCCAACACAGATAGACAGACAACATTCACACTCACATTCACACACTAGGGGCCAATTTAGTGTTGCCAATCAACCTATTCCCAGGTGCATGTCTTTGGAGGTGGGAGGAAGCCGGAGTACCCGGAGGGAACCCACGCATTCACGGGGAGAACATGCAAACTCCACACAGAAAGATCCCGAGCCTGGATTTGAACCCAGGACTGCAGGACCTTCGTTTTGTGAGACAGACGCACTAACCCCTCTGCCACCGTGAAGCCCCATAAAAGCTACAACCAAAGAAAATATAGTAAATCATGGGAATAGACACTTTCTATTTCAAACCGATCACTATAACTTCCTGCTTTCCAACATCATTAACCGATTACTGTTATTTTTTTACATTTAGATTTAACTGTAGTTTGTGCACACTTGTACCTGTAATTTGAGTCCTAACAAAAGCCAGTATCAACAGTAAAAAAAAAAGTGCTGCCGGTCGTCTAGCGCCATCATTTCCAAGATAAAATTACAACTCGCTTTAGCTCTCGGGTCGTCTCTGGCAAACTTTTTGCACTTTTTCAAACACAGTGGGGATACGAACAAGCCCCAGGCTGTTCTTTAACAGCCCAAAAGGCTTTTAAGACTGTTGTAGCGATGCTGGCGCTGCAGGTAGCTGATACGATTTGATGTGTGGAAGCCTGATGTTTTGTCCCACTTTGCGCAATGTTCGCAGAACAGTTTGTCTAAAGATCACGCAAAAAGTAAAGAAGTCCCACGGGGTCGAAGCCATGTTTCTTTCCAAAAGGCTCAAGGGGCGTTTACCAGCTTACTGCATGGCAAGTATGGGAACAGGGGTGCTTGATTTGCGCACCCTTACCCACACACAGCACACTATGGTTATACTTGCCTCATTGGAACATTTTTTTATATTTTTTTATTTCGGTTGTTAAAACTATTTTTTTTAATCTTTAAATTAAATTAACCGATTATTTTGTGCAGCTCGAGCCTAGACTGTTGTTAAGGACATTGAGATTTAAAAATGAAAGCCACTGATCAGTCTGCTCTGAATTGTTTGTGTAGTAGGTTTTTGCAAGACTAGTAGTGACACTAGTGTAGTGTTGTTCCGATACCATTATTTTGGTACTTTTCTAAATAAAGGGGAACATAAATAATATTATTATTGGCTTTATTTTAACCCAAAAATCTTAGGATACAATAAAAATATGTTTCTTATTGCAAGTTTGTCCTGAATAAAATTGTGAACATACAAGACTCCTAATTAGTCTGCTGACGTATGTAGTAACATATTGTGTCATTTTCCATTGTATTATTTTGTCAATGTTATTAAGGACAAGTAGTAGAAAATGCATTATTAATCTACTTTTACATTTACTGCTAATATCTGCTTACTTTCTCTTTTAACATGTTCTATGTACACTTCTGTTAAAATATAATCACTTATTTTTCTGTTGTTTGATACTTTACATTAGTTTTGGATGATACCATCCATTGGTCATATTCAAAGTCCTCATGTGTCCAGGGACATATTTCCTGAGATAATATAAACATAATCTGAATTAAAAAAAACAAAAAAGATTTTGCGACGCCCAAAAATATTGATGTAATCATAGTAGTATCGACTAGATACGCTATTTTACTTGGTATCATTACAGTGGATGTTAAGTGTAGTTCCACCAATGCCGGTTGTTTATATTGTAGCGTTCAGGAAGAGTTGGTGCTGCAGGGAATTGTGGGTATTTGTTCTGTAGTGTTTATGTTGTGTTGCCTTGCAAATATTCTCTCAACATGTGTTTGTCATTGTTGTTTAGTATGATTTCATTTTATGGCACATGTTCATGACAGTGTTGGCGTTTTTCATACGGCCACCCTTAGCGTGACATGTATGGCTGTTGACTAAGTATGCCTTTCATTCATATGGGGGCAGTGTGTTCAAAGTCAAGATGATTGTCATAATTGATAATCGGACGTAGTAAAATCTTGATTTTTCTCGTCAATGTCATTGGTCAGTGATGTGTAGTGAAGCATGTACAGCTATCACTCGTATTACACTAAGAGACTTGAAATAAATGTATTTCACTAGTCACCACTGAGACAAGGATTAGTGATTTAGAAGTAGTTACATCCCTGCTGACTGCAGATGAGTATTAGCCGCTAGCTAGCCAGCAACGTCTTAAAGGCCTTCTGAAATGAGATGTTCTTATTTAAAGAGGGATAGCAGGTCCATTCCATGTGTCATACTTGATCATTTTGCGATATTGCCATATTTTTGCTGAACGGATTTAGTAGAGAACATCGACGATAAAGTTTGCAACTTTTGGTCGCTAATAAAAAAGCCTTGCCTGTAGGGGAAGTTGCAGACGATGTGTGCGTGACGTCACGGGTTGTGGAGCATTAATTTGAGCGAGGATGAAATATATGTGGATGAGGAAAGTGAGAGTGAAGGACTAGGAAAAAAATACAAAAAAAACTAGAATGCAGAGCGATTCAGATGTTATTAGACAAATTTGCTAGGATAATTCTGGAAAACCCCTTATCTGCTTATTGTTTTACTAGTGTTTTAGTGAAAGTTGGAGGGGTGTGGCCACAGGTGTGGTTACAGCCAGCGTCTCTGAGGGAAGCCACATTTCTCGATGAGGCGAAGCGAAGGCAGCCGTTGGCGCCGGGCTAAGATTTATTTTTTCCCCCTCCACGGTGGAAGCATCCCACGTTCGGGGGCGGCCAGTCGGAGGAGGCAAGAGAGACCGTAGCTGCCTCTTTGACAGGTGCACGAGGAATAATGCAAGCTCTCCGCTCATGTCTACGGTAAGAGCCGACTTATTACCACCGTTTTCTCACCGTAACCTCCTGGTTGACATGTGGCAGGGAACCATGTTCACTTGACCGCTATGTTCCATAGTAAAGCTTCACCGTCATCTTTCGGGAATGTAAACAAGGAAACAGGCGGCCGTAATACACTGCTTCCCACCTACATCTTTCTTCTTTGACTTCTCCATTATTAATTGAACAAATTGCAAAAGATTCAGCAAAACAGATGTCCAGAATACTGTGTAATTATGTGATTAAAGCAGACAACTTATAGCTGGGATCGAGGCTGGAACAAAATGTCCACTACAATCCGTGACATCACGCGCACGCGTCGTCATACCGCGACATTATCAACAGGATACTTCGCGCGAAATTTAAAATTGCAATTTAGTAAACTAAAAAGGCCGTATTGGCATGTGTTGCAATGTTAATATTTCATCATTGATATATAAACGATCACACTGCGTGGTCGGTAGTAGTGGGTTTCAGTAGGCCTTTAAAGCACCTCTTCCTGAGGATGTTTCATTGTTAAAACTTCAACTTTATCGTTAATTATTTAGCCAAAATTTGTTCGTTCTCCCTTTTCTGTCTACACACTGTGTCTGTTTGTAAGTACTCTGTGTGTGTGTGTGCACTGCAGAACATGCTTTTCTACATGACATGACGTGACGATGGGTGGGGGACCGTTACTTTTTAGAGGCGGTATAGTACCGAATATGATTCATTAGTATTGCGGTACTATACTAATACTGGTAAAACGTACAACCTTACACTGTCATCGAAATTGTATATTTGGTGAAAAAATGACAATCTAAATTGTTAAATGATAAATGATAAATGGGTTGTACTTGTATAGCGCTTTTCTACCTTCAAGGTACTCAAAGCGCTTTGACACTACTTCCACATTTACCCATTCACACACACATTCACACACTGATGGAGGGAGCTGCCATGCAAGGCGCCAACCAGCACCCATCAGGAGCAAGGGTGAAGTGTCTTGCTCAGGACACAACGGACGTGACAAGGTTGGTACTAGGTGGGATTTGAACCAGGGACCCTCGGGTTGCGCACGGCCACTCTCCCACTGCGCCACTCCGTCCCTGTTCACCAATATTTTGCACCAAATATCAAATAATAATGTAAAGGGGAGTCACTGTTAAAGGCAACACACTCCTTATTTTCACATGACATAAAAATTGAGTGGGTATCGTTCATGCTAAACTTAATTCCTTCATCCAATATATTCTTGAAATGTATTTTTAAACCTTAGCATTAATAAACAAGCAGACAAAGGAAGGTCCACCTGGCTACTTGCCAAGCAAACAAAGGAGGGAGTGAAGGAGAGAGGTGGGTGTGCCAAAATGTGAAGAGAAGAGGCGATGCTAAGGAACAGATCAAATGAGCGTGGCGGAGAACACTAAAAATGGAGCCCTTGTACAACATTTTGTTGTGCAACAAAGAGATCAGAAAAAGGCGGGGTCAGTTTGTCACAAGCAACAATCACAGATCCACACTCACCTCTGGCAAGCCTAAGGTATGCAAAGTAGCAGCTGGTAGCAGATTCCCTTTGTATTTTTCACCTTGGAAAAAAAACCTTCTGCAGCATCCTTTGAATCTGTTTCAAACAAGAATGCTTAATGATTTTTTTTTTGTGTGTGTGTGTGTGTAAAATTCACAAATTCTCTGATGCCAGGTGACCTTTCCAGGGGTCCCTATTGCTTCCAAGCTCGAGCCATTTGGAATTTTAAAGCATTTTTTTTCTTCTTGTCAGCATAAAGATAATTCCTTCTCTCTTTTGTCTGCTGATGCTCAGCGGGATCCCCTCCCCTCCACACACACACACACACACACACACACACACACACTGCCCATCCATTCAGCGGGTGCATGATTTTTGATAATAAGCCCAGTGGTAATTTGACCAGCAGTGCGCTGCGTGTGTGCAGTTTGGGACATGAATGGCGATGGTACAGCAAAAAGGAATTACAAGGCTCACAGTGAGCGCCGATACATACAACCAGCAGGAACATTTGTTTGCTTTTTAAAAACTTTTTTTTTTGTTTTTTTAGGGTGGAGGCTAAAACCTCCCCTGCTTCTGCCAGTTCCACTAAAAAATGACACACTGCATAATTATAAAAACATAACTGTTGTGTTATCGAGAGAGCTTGTTAGGATGTGCAAATAAAATATCTCCCTTTATCAACATTATTAATCATTTTTATTACATAAATAAACATTGGGGTTTTAAATTAATATCCACACTGTCAAACTTATAAATGCTATCTTGAGAAAACATGTTTTCAAAGACCAATAACATGGTTTAACGCATGAGAGAGTAATATGGGGGGAGGGGAAGACTCGTAGCACAATGTAGCCCCTACCCCAGTTTATTTGATTCTATGGCCCCAGTGGGACATGTGTGTGTGTGTGTGTGTGTGTGTGTGTGTGTGTGTGTGTGTGTGTGCGGTGTGTGTATGTCTGCACTCTATGTATGAGGATCTGCTCTGCTCTTGCAGGTCATTGAGAGTGTCATTCATCTGCAGTCTGTAATGAGAGGGGTCTCCTGACCTCTGCAGGCAGACTGGAAGCCTCAGACGTACACTATATATTTGTACGATGTTAATACATGGGTCCGACTATGCTTTCAAGTACTAATTAAAAAAAAGCAGGAAAAGAAAACAAAATTTAAATATCAATATCAATGATGATAGAGCTTTTAAAGGGGAACACAATTTCAGAAGGGTTAAAACCAATACAAATCAGTTCCCAGTGGCTTATTTTATTTATTTATTTATTTTCCTAAATTTTACCCATCGTGGATTATCCCGAAAAAAGGCTTTGAAGTGCCTGATTTTCGCTATCTGTGAAACCACCGTCCATTTTCCTGTGACGTCATCCAGTGATATACATGCTATACAGGCGGATAGCTCAACAAGATATAGCGACATTAGCTCGGATTCGGACTCGGAATTCAGCGGCTTAAGCGATTCAACAGATTACGCATGTATTGAAACGGATGGTTGGAGTATGGAGGCAGAGAGCGAAAACGAAATTGAAGAAGAAACTGAAGCTATTGAGCTATTGAGCATGTCTGCCTTAGCATCGCCAGTAAAATGTGCGGACCAAACGATCGGGACTTTCGCCTCTTGTGACACTGGAGCAACTTAAATCTGTCGATTGGTAAGTGTTTGTTTGGCATTAAATGTGGGTGGAGGGAAACGCTGGATGCAAATATAGCTACAAATGTACATACAGCTAGCCTAAATAGCATGTTAGCATCGATTAGCTGGCAGTCATGCCGCGACCAAATATGTCTGATTAGCATATAAGTCAATAAAATCAACAAAACTCACCTTTGTGATTTCGTTGACTTTATCGTTGGAAATGCATCTGCAGGATATCCATACATCTCTGTGCCATGTCTGCCTTAGCATCGCCGGTAAAATATGCAGACCAAACAATCGGGACTTTCGCATCTTGTGACACTGGAGCAACTTAAATCCGTCGATTGATAAGTGTTTGTTTGGCATTAAATGTGGAAAAGCTGGATGCAAATATAGCTACAAATGTACATACAGCTAGTCTAAATAGCATGTTAGCATTGATTAGCATGCCGTGCTAATTGATGCACATTCTACGTAAATCAATTTGAATCCGTCCCTGATCGTGTTCTTACACCCTCCGACAACACATCGATGAGGCATGACGTCTCCAAGGTACGGAAAACAATCGAAAAAACGGAAAATAACAGAGCTGATTCGACTCAATGTTTATAATGTGTTTGAGAAAATGGCGGTTGACGTCATCGCTCCGAGAGCAAATAATACAAAGGCGTTTATTTCGCCAAAATTCACCCATTTAGAGTTCGGGAATCGGTTAAAAATACATATGGTCTTTTTTCTGCAACATCAAGGTATATATTGACGCTTACATAGGTCTGGTGATAATGTTCCCCTTTACTACTATCATTATATCATCGCTCCATCCATTCATTTTCTACCACTTATTTCTTTTGGGGTGGTGGGGGGGCGCCGGTACCTATCTCAGCTATAATCGGGCGGAAGTCGGGGTACACCCTGGACAAGTCGCCACCTCATCGCAGTCATTATATCATGATAGAGCTTTTAGTACTATCATTATATCGTCATAATGCCGTGTCATACAAATATTTGACTGCAACAAATGGATCCTCGCTAGCGAGTGCTGCTAATAGGGGTGTGGGAAAAAATCGATTTGAATTCGAATTGTGATTCTCACGTTGTGTGATTCAGAATCAATTGTCATTATTAAAAAATAGATTTTTGGGGGGGATTTTTTTTTTAAATTTATGAATCAATCCAACAAAACAATACAAAGCAATACCATAACAATGCGATCCAATTCCAAAACCAAACCTGACCCATGAACACTAAGAACTGCAATAAACAGAGCAATTGAGAGGAAACACAAACACGACACAGAACAAACCAAAAGTAGTGAAACAAAAATGAATATTATCAACAACAGTATCAATATTAGTTATAATTTCAGCATAGCAGTGACTAAAAATCCCTCATTGACATTATCATTTGACAATAATACAAATAAAAAAAAAGAACAATAATGTCACAGTGGCTTATACTTGCATCGCATCTCATAAGCTTGACAACACACTGTGTCCAATGTTTTCACAGAGATAAAATAAGTCATCTTTTTGGTTCATTTACTAGTTAAATTAAATTTGCATTATTGCAATCAGTTGATAAAACATTGTCCTTTACAATTATAAAAGCTTTTTACAAAAATCTACTACTCTGTTAGCATGTCCGCAGACTGGGGTAGATCTTGCTGAAATCTTATGTATTGAAGGAATAGAGAATCCTTTGGAATCGGGAAAAAAATCATTTTTGAATCGAGAATCGTGTTGAATTGAAAAAAAAGTGCAAAGCCGCTTCTAAGGCCCACTTCTACACTAAGCCGGCTAAGGTTATCCAGGTTAAATCCCACCTATCCTCGTCCACACACACACAATGGTCATTTTAAACCCCCCCCCGTATGCCTGCGCAACACAACCTAATACGCATGCGGGGGAAATGCGCATGCCATAGTCACCTCCAGTGTTGCTTTGTGTGCAAGTTATTCGATTAAATTTAACTCATCTGAACAGTTACCGTATTTTTCGCAGTATGCCGAAAATGCATAATAAAGAAGGAAAAAAACATGGAGTATAAATCACATTTTTTAGGGAAATTTATTTGATAAAACCGGACACCAAGAATAGTCATTTGAAAGGCAATTTAAAATAAATAAAGAACAGTGAACAACAGGCTGAATAAGTGTACGTTTTATGATGCATAAATAACCAACGGAGAACGTGCCTGGTATGTTAACATAACATATTATGGTAAGAGTCATTCAAATAACTATAACATATAGAACATGCTATACGTTTACCAAACAATCTGTCACTCCTAATCGCTAAATCCCATGAAATCTTATACGTCTAGTCTCTTACGTGAATGAGCTAAATAATATTATTAGATATTTTATGGTAATGTATTAATAATTTAACACATAAGTCGCTCCTGAGTATTTGTCGCATCCCTGGCCAAACTATGAAAAAAACTGTGACTTATAGTCCAAAAAATATGGCAATTGTGGTATTTTAATTACCTGGAATCCGTTGTGCTTTGGGGCCCTATTGTAGTGAATCACACCTGAGCCATCATAAATTAATCAAATCTTTATTGGACACGTGAACATAAACAATGTATCAATCTAGCGATCAAGACATCTGGTCAGGACACTCCTCACTCTTTTGCCTTCACCTTCATTGTCCATATGTTTTTGGTGACGTTTATTCTGCAAAATACATGGCAGACAATGACTGATACAGTCTGCTTTGCCAGTCCAAAAGCATTCGATGTTTTCCGTAGTCTTCCCTGGACGGCCAGGTATTACAAAGCACACGCTACCTTTTTTTTATCACATCCATGGGAGCTCGCATTGTCGTTGTCTCTCCTTTGACAAATGGACACAGTTTTTCAGTAAGTAAAACCACAGCTTACCTGGACGTTGGGAAGTTCTCCTGCCGTCTGAGAAGTGTTGTATCCCAAATAGCTGCAATCGCTTTCTCTTAAAGTATTCATGTGTGATTTCCACAAGCGTCTGCACAGACGGAAGGAGAAACAGGCATGTCTGGATGACTCGCTTTCATATTTCCAGTGATTAGCTCCGAGTTACGAAACCGCTTTATTATGAAGCTGGCTGTGGCGCGTTCTTTCTGACGTCACTTCCTCTGTGGGACGCACGCGGTCATTCTGGTGATTGGCTTTAAATAAAATAAGGGGAATCATCTAATAAATATTTAATATTGTACACCGCCATCTTTTGTTTATTTTTTATTATAATGGTGATCAAAAATTGAATCGTTCACTGATCTTAAAAATTGGAATTGTCAATATTAGCATTGGTATGGCCGCTACCACCCCTGTAACTTCTTTCTGGATTGATACCGAAATGTGTAGTCTCGCCCAAAATTAATGTGTAGTATCCATACAACAATGTTATTTTATAAGTATGTTTTACATTTTAACAGAAATAGACAAAGAGTCCAGTTGCGATTGATTGAATGTATGTCCTGAGATGACAATGACCTGGATGAATGAGAACATTCATAACCATATCGTGACAAATGTCCATCCATCCATCCATTTTCTACCGTGTGTGTGTGTGTGTGTGTGTGTGTGTGTGTGTGTGTGTACACTGCAGAACATGCTCGTCGACATGACTCGACATGACGACAGGTGAGGGACCGGAGGGAACCCACGCAGTCATGGGGAGAACATGCAAACTCCACACAGAAAGATCCCGAGTCCAGGATTAAACTCAGGACTACTCAGGACCATCGTATTGTAAGGTTATCGCTAGAAAATGCAAGATATATGACAATATAGATTTTGGCCCGTATCGCCCGTCCCTAATTCTTACTGTCGCCAGTGATTCTCAATACTAGGATATTCACTGCTGTCACACAACAGAATTTAAAGACAGGACCACCGTTCCGTATCCTCTCAGCCATCTGTGCAGAGCTTTGTTCAGTCAATGTGCAGATGTAGTGTAGGTTTTAGTGTGTGTGGGGTGGGCTGTTTTTCCGATTGATCATTAAAACGATGACCCAGCTCAGGGGAATACATGTCTGATTGTGCGATGTGATTGAAGTGTCGGGTTGCATGAGGGGCAAAAGGGAGGAAGTGTTTAGTTATGTTTTTGTCTATGTGTGTAACCCTGATGATATCGATGTCTGACTGTTTAGTAAATCAATGCGGGTCAAGTCTGAGTGCCTGACATCACCAAGAAAGCCTTTGGCTTATTTACATGAAAGTCAGTCTTCATCAGCTTTTGCATTGCCAAGTCCATCTTTAAAATGAGGCCAAGGATGCATGCTTAAAATAACCATATTTATTGTTTTGGAGGTTCTGCCTGTTTCAGAATAACATTTGCAATGAAATTAGGGCTGGGCGATATATCGCGGGTTTGTCTCTGTGCGATATAGAAAATTACTATATCGTAAAATTCGAGTACACGCACTCACGCAGTTGCTTTTAGCTGCAGGCATTACACTATGGCTCTTCCCACGTCTTATTATGTCTCCTTTTGACAGACAGGAAGTGCACAAACTTCCACACGTCACATACTGTCACGTCATACGTACAAAAAAACCCCTCAGGGAGCAGAGACGTGGCAGACTGGGTAACGTTAGCTGTGATGCTAGCGAAGCATTGCGAGTGGTAATACGAGAGAAAGAAGGTGCGAATGAAGGAAAAATGAATTTCCAAGAAAAACAGCAGGGGGTCCATCGTCTGGCGGTGGTTCGGCTTCAAGCGGGAAGATGTCGAATAGACAACTTTAATTTGTCAAGTGTGGGGCACAAGCTTAGCTACCAAAGGTAGCATTACTGCTAATATGTAGCATCATTTGAAAAGTCACCTTCTAATAACTTTAATGAATACAGTTTTGGCCAATTGACTTAGTTGGGATTTCCTTTTCTGCATGAAAGTATAAAATGAGCATATATTACTGCAGTATGAAGAAGATTGTTTTCATGTAGACACATAGAATCATCATACTGCTGCGATTATATGCATCAAGTGTTAATTCAAGGCTAAGGTAAAATATCGAGATATATATGTATATTGTGTATCGCGATATGGCCTAAAAATATTGAGATATTAAAAAAAGGCCATATCGCCCAGCCCTAAATGAAATCCTAAAACAGGACTGAAAGCATGATGCAATGATATAAGGCAAAAAACTAATCATAGACGTCCATTATACTATACTTACACTATACATATGGCGATGTGGGTGTGGCTAGAAGTGTGGTGTGTCCGTGTTTAACAGGATGTCATGTCGATCATGTAATTTGTTTAATCCGTGTTGATGCATATACAGTAAAGACTTAAATAATATGCATACATTTAAAATCGAATTTCAATCAATCAATCAATGTTTATTTATATAGCCCCAAATCACAAATGTCTCAAAAGACTGCACAAATCATTACGACTACAACATCCTCGGAAGAACCCACAAAAGGGCAAGGAAAACTCACACCCAGTGGGCAGGGAGAATTCACATCCAGTGGGATGCCAGTGACAATGCTGACTATGAGAAACCTTGGAGAGGACCTCAGATGTGGGCTCTAGGGGACCGAAAGCAATGGATGTCGAGCGGGTCTAACATGATACTGTGAAAGTTCAATCCATAGTGGCTCCAACACAGCCGCGAGAGTTCAGTTCAAGCAGATCCAAGACAGCAGCGAGAGTCCCGTCCACAGGAGACCATCTCAAGCGCAGGCGGATCAGCAGCGTAGAGATGTCCCCAACCGATACAGGCGAGCGGTCCATCCTGGGTCCCGACGAGCGCTCCATCCTGGGTCTCGACTCTGGACAGCCAGTACTTCATCCATGGTCATCGGACCGGACCCCCTCCACAAGGGAGGGGGGGACATAGGAGAAAGAAAAGAAGCGGCAGATCAACTAGTCTAAAAAGGAGGTCTATTTAAAGGCTAGAGTATACAAATGAGTTTTAAGGTGAGACTTAAATGCTTCTACTGAGGTAGCATCTCGAACTGTTACCGGGAGGGCATTCCAGAGTACTGGAGCCCGAACGGAAAACGCTCTATAGCCCGCAGACGTTTTTTGGGCTCTAGGAATCACTAATAAGCGGGAGTCTTTTGAACGCAGATTTCTTGCCGGGACATATGGTACAATACAATCGGCAAGATAGGCTGGAGCTAGACCTTGTAGTATTTTATACGTAAGTAGTAAAACCTTAAAGTCACATCTTAAGTGCACAGGAAGCCAGTGCAGGTGAGCCAGTACAGGCGTAATATGATCAAACTTTCTTGTTCTTGTCAAAAGTCTAGCAGCCGCATTTTGTACCAACTGTAATCTTTTAATGCTAGACATGGGGAGACCCGAAAATAATACGTTACAGTAATCGAGGTGAGACGTAACAAACGCATGGATAATGATCTCGGCGTCTTTAGTGGACAAAATGGAGCGAATTTTAGCGATATTACGGAGATGAAAGAAGGCCGTTTTAGTAACGCTTTTAATGTGTGACTCAAAGGAGAGAGTTGGGTCGAAGATAATACCCAGATTTTTTACCGAGTCACCTTGTTTTATTATTTGGTTTTCAAATGTTAAAGTTGTATTATTAAATAGAGGTCGGTGTCTAGCAGGACCGATAATCAGCATTTCCGTTTTTTTGGCGTTAAGTTGCAAAAAGTTAGCGGACATCCATTGTTTAATATCATTAAGACACGCTTCCAACTGACTACAGTCCGGCGTGTTGGTCAGCTTTAGGGGCATGTAGAGTTGGGTGTCATCAGCATAGCAGTGAAAGTAATTTGTTATTAGTTTTAACATACATTTTTTCCAATACAGTTTTGCTCTATTTTCCAATTGTTGCTCCTTCTTGTACAATAAAGCAATGCAGGCTGCACTTTTTTGAGAATGTTCTGAGTTTTTGGAGACTTCTCTAATCCTCTTAAAATGTGTGCACTGCCCATTGCGTATATCTTTGATGTATTAAAACAGCGGTCGGGAACCTTTTTGGCTGAGAGAGCCATGAAATCCAAATATTGTAAAATGTATTTCCGTAAGAGCCACATAATAACTTTTTTAACACTGAATACAATGCGTGCATTTTTAAGTAAGACAAACATTTTTAGAATAAGTCTCTTATTCTTTTTAATAACATTGTTATTCTGAAGCTAACCAATTATACTGTAAATAAAATACTTATTTCCATTAATGCGACCCTCCTGTACCCTGAAGGACAGCTGGGGTTGGCTGAGCCACGCACAACCTTGAGCAGCTGTGGAAGAAAAAGGATGGATGGAATAAAATGCATGACATTGTTTGATTATTTGAACATTATTTTTAACACTGTTATTTCCAGCGGAATTATTCATTACTTATCGTGTTATCTGAAAGCCAAACACAGTCGTCAAAAGAGCCACATCTGGCTCGCGAGCCTTAGGTTCCTTACCCCTGTATTAAAGTATGTCCACGTCGCATACATGCTCCCTCTCTTACATCTTGCCTACATTAACACAACATCCTGTTTCAGCAGTGCTGTTTCCGTGGTCAAAGTCTTTTTTCGGCAGCCACTGTTTTTGTTGTATTTACGCCACATCATTGCTGCTTCCTGGGATGACATCAGCGCGGTTCAAAAACGTGACATTCATTGCATGCTGAATGCTCAAATGTTTCTACGTATTGCTCGTATGTCCTCCTCTTGACAAAATAGCAACCTTGGAAAGTTTACAAGTAGCGCTGTTGCAACATTCAGGGAATGGTACAGAAAGAATGGCAAGCGATTCCAAGGAATTGATGAACTGGAAAGCGGTTCTGAAGAAGAGACGTTTTTTGATTCCCATCCCTAATCACTAGTCAATACTGCACAAGTCGGTTTATAAACTACCGTATTTTTTTGGAGTATAAGTCGCTCCGGAGTATAAGTCGCACCCGCCAAAACTGCATAATAAAGAATGAAAAAAAACATATATAAGTCGCACTGGAGTATAAGTCGCATTTTTTGATGAAATCTATTTGATAAAACCCAACTCCAAGAATAGACATTTGAAAGGCAATTTAAAATAAATAAAGAATAGTGAACAACAGGCTGAATAAGTGTACGTTATATGACACATAAATAACCAACTGAGAAGGTGCCTGGTATGTTAACGTAACATATTATGGTAAGAGTCATTCAAATAACTATAACATATAGAACATGCTATACGTTTACCAAACAATCTGTCACTCCTAATCGCTAAATCCCATGAAATCTTATACGTCTAGTCTCTTACGTGAATGAGCTACATATTATTTGATATTTTAGGGTAATGTGTTAATAATTTCACATATAAGTCGCACCCCCGGTCAAACTTTGAAAAAAACTGCGACTTATAGTCCCGAAAAATACGGTACTAAAATGATTGTTCATGTAAAATAAAACTTCTCAGTTTCAAGGTGTGGCGGCTTTTATTTTGCCGTGGCAGACCACCACAATCAATTACATGTTGGGGAAACTTTGGTATATCACCTTTGACCTTAAACTAGCTTAGCCACTTTTAGTGAAATATTCCTATTTTCAAACAAAGTCAATATGCTGTTCAAAGACCTGAACCAATCCATTGATGCGCCTAACAGCTTACTTGCCAACCATGAGACCTTCGGATTCGGGAGATGGTGGTGGTGGGGGGCGGGGGGAGGAGTTGGTGGTAGTGGGTGGTGTATATGGTAGTTTCCCGGAAGAGTTAGTGCTGCAAAGGGTTCTGGGTGTTTGTTCTGTTGTGTTTATGTTGTGTTACGGTGCGGATGTTCTCCCAAAATGTGTTTGTCATTCTTGTTTGGTGTGGGTTCACATTGTGGCGCATATTTGTAACAGTGTTAAAGTTGTTTATACAGCCACCCTCAGTGTGACCTGTATGGCTGTTGACCAAGTACGCCTTGCATTCACTTGTGTGTTTAAAAGCAGCACATATTATGTGACTGGGCCGGCAAACATTATGACAAACATTCAACTCTTTGGCATAAATACCAGCCATCGTGTTTGGAGGAAACCAAGCACCACTCATCACCAGCCCAATAACATAACCACAGTGAAGCATGGTGGTGGCAGCATCATGCTGTGGGGATGTTTGTCATGACACAAACTGGGACACTACTCAGGTTAGAGGGCAAGATGAATGCAGCATTGTACAGAGACATTATAGATAAAACCAATGCTTCTTATCTAAACTGATGGAGGTGCTGGAAAGAGGAATGGGCAAAATAGCCCAAGGATGTGGTGTGCCAAGCTTGTGGCATTGTATTCAAATATACTTGAGGCTGTAATTGCTTCCAAAGATGCATCAAAAAAGTACTGAGTAAATACTATGAATACTTATGTACATGTGATTTTTTTTTTTTAAATCACGTTTATTTTTAATCCATCCATTTCCTACCGCTTGTCCCTTTCAGGGTTGTGGGGGGGTGTTTATTTTCAATATGTTTGGGGGAAAAAAAGTACTTGTCACATTGTCAATATAGGTTTGTCTGAAGTATTTTGAGGGCAAAATGGATTTATTCATTTTGGAATAGGGTCGTAACATAACAAAATGTGGAAAAAGTGAAGTGTTGTGAATACTTTCCGGATGCACTGTAGATATCAGCATCCTCTAAATGGTAATAATTCATAACGCTGATTGTGATCCAGTATCAATTGAACAAAAACACAAACCATCTGTTTTATTTGAACACAAGAGAACATGACCAGAACAACACTTTCATTGTGAGCTATACAATGATACTTATACTGTATTTATTAACACAAGTCACAGACAGATTTCTTCTGCTGTTTACAAATAAACATTTCACATTTGATGCCCTGGTTCGCCATTCCTATTGTGCAGGGGGCACAAAAAGCACTGCCTGCGTTACCATCAGGCAAGAACAAACATTATTTGTTCCCTTGGGAGACGCCGTCTCCTCTCCACTGCTATGGCAATGAGCGCTCTCCCTATGTCCTCCAAAAATAGACGGCTTCTGTAGCACCTGGTGCTGTTCCATTTACAATCCATGGACGTAAAAAGTACATATGCATTGTAGCATGACATGTATATCTTGCGGCTCACCTGCGTGACTTTCATTGGCAGAAGTAAGTAAGTAAGTGGCACAGACCTGCAAATAAGGTCAGATTACATCAGTTGAAAGACATCCTTTGATACAAAAACAATGTACTTTATTTCAAATAGTGATACATTATACAGTGACAATTATAGTAAAGATTACTCCTTCCTTTCTTTTGGTATCTAAGAATACCAAAAACCAAAACCACAACTTACCAACATATAAATAAAGACAATACACTTCTCCCGTATTTTTCGTAGTATAAGTCGTACCTGCCGAAAATGCATAATAAAGACGGGAAAAAACATATATAAGTCGCATTGGAGTATAAGTCGCATTTTGGGGGGAAATTTATTTGACAAAACCCAAAACCAAGAATAGACATTTGAAAGGCAATTTAAAATAAATAAAGATTAGTGAACAACAGGCTGAAAAAGTGTACGTTATATGACACATAAATAACCAACAGAGAAGGTGCCTGGTATGTTAATGTAACATATTATGGTAAGAGTCTTTCAAATAAATATAACATATAGAACATACTATACGTTTACCAAACAATCTGTCACTCCTAATCGCTAAATCAGATGAAATCTTATACGTCTAGTCTCCTACGTGAATGAGCTAAATAATATTATTTGATATTTTACGGTAATGTGTTAATAATTTCACACATCATTCGCACCCCTGGCCAAACTATTAAAAACTGCGATTTATAGTCCGGAAAATACGGTATTTATACTAACAGAAAAAGAAATAACAAAGACTTAAAGCATAATTGTGCTTACCTGGTTTAAGTGTTCCACAGCCCCTTTGCAAGCATTGTAGTCCATTTTTTGACTATAATGAGCCGATGGAAATTTTGACAAGTTTATCTTACTTTAAACCATGGGTGTGAAACCCGGGTCCGCGGCACAAATTTGGCCCGCCGTGTAATTTAATTTGGCCCTTGAGGCAATATCAAATTAACATTAGAGCTGGCCCGCTGCTGTAACACCGCATTCACCGCTAATACTCCTACTTGCCAACCCTCACGATTTTCCCGGAAGACTCCAAAGCACATTGGGGGTGGGCCTTAAAGGCATTGCCTTTGGTGTTCTCTACAACCTGTCCCCACGTCCACTTTTCCTCCATACAAACAGCGTGCCGTCCCTGTCACATAATATATGCGGCTTATACACTCACTCAAGTGAATGCAAGGCATAGTTAGGCAACAGCCATACAGGTCACACTGAGGGTGGCCGTATAAACAACTTTAACCCTGTTACAAACATGCGCCACACTGTGAACCCACACCAAACAATAATGACAAACACATTTCGGGAGAACATCCCCACCATAACACAACATAAACACAACAGAACAAATACCCAGAAACCCTTGCAGCACTAACTCTTCCGGGATACTACAATATACAACCCCCGCTATCACCAAACCCCGTCCACCTCAACCCCGTTGCCGAAGAGAGCATTCAATTTTTGTTTAAATTTTGATATGCCACTGATATTTTTTGATTATTATTATTATTTGAAACTCGATTGTGCATGTCACTATAAAGTTATATAAGCCTTGCTTGTTCAATATTCAATGCAAAACTTGTTTGGGTCCCTATTAAAAGGTTAATTTGTTCAACCTCGGCCCGCGGCTTTGTACGGTTTTAAATTTTGGCCCAATCTGTATTTGAGTTTGACACCCCTGCTTTAAACATTCCCTTGCATGAACCTTCCCAGCCACACGTCCAATGAATGAAGAGAAGAGCTTTACAAACACTGGCTCTACTTGCAGGGTTTGCTTGTTGGTGCACTCTGCTAAAAGGTTTTACAAATTTTTTGTAATTTTTACAGAGACACACACACAAAATATATTTACATTTGCATGCAAAGGTAAATAAAGAAAAGTAAATAATGGCATCAATATTTTTGGTGAAACTGAATGTTTGTTTTAAAGTACAGTAAATAACGAAGACTCAACGCAATTAAAGTTAGATAACCACATAACCTATCTAGTTTATTTAGGATAGGGTGGCGACTTGTCCAGGGTGTATTCCGCCTTCCGCCCGTGTGCAGCTGAGATAGGCTCCAGCACCCCCCGTCACCCTGTAATGGAATAGGCGGTAGAAAATGGATGGATGGAAGGAAGATAAGATAGGATGACTGTAATCATCTCACAATGGGGTAATTGTGTGGTTGCAGTGTAGACACTAAACATATGTGGTGCCTTTGCACATATACACACTGACAATCTAAGGCTAGGGCCTAGGCTAAGACCGATTTTTAATTGTATTTTTTATTTTATTTTATTTTAATCTTCTATTTTTTTTTCTCCCACCCCCCCACACCCCTCCCCCCTTGTTTACCTGTATGTCATCTTTTTTGTAAGGGGCGCTGGAAGCCGGCAGACCCGTCAGCGATCCTGTTCTGTCTCCCTGTAATGTTTGTCTGATCTTGAATGGGATTGTGCTGAAAATTGTAATTTTCCTGAAGGAACTCTCCTGACGGAATAAATAAAGTACTATCTAATCTAATCTAATCTAATCTACAGAAAATGTCTTCATAACCACATTCACACACCTCACTGAAGCAAAACCAACCCACCACGGTCATTGATCACTGCATTTCAATCGTTTGTTGGCAGATTTTTCAATTTAAAAAAACAACAATGCAAAAACACTGTGTATGAATAATATGTATCTCACATTAACTAGGGTTGAGAGTATGGCTGGGCGATATTGGCTTGTATTAATATCTTGATATTTGTATGCCATATCGCAATATACAATATATATTTCCATATTTTGCCTTAGCCTTGAATGAACATTTGATGCATATAATCACAGCAGTATGATGATTCTATGTGTCTACATTAAAACATTCTTCTTCATATTGCATTAATATATGCTACTTTTAAACTTTCATGCAGAGAGGGAAATCACAACTACGTCATTTGACCAAAACTGTATTTATTTAAATACCCTTCATTCTCTCGCGGGTGACTTTTTAAATGAAAGAACATATTAGTACTGCTGCTACCTTTTGTAGCAACACTTCTGCTGTGTACTTTGCATATTGCTGTTGTCTGCTGAATATCTTCCCGCTTGAAGCCAAATCACCGTCAGATGTCGGACCCAATGCTGTTTTTTTGGGGCATTTATTGTTCTTCCTCCATTTGTGATCAGATTCGCACCTTCTCTCTCTTGTAATGTCACTCGCACCGCTCCGCTTGCACCACCTGCCTCAGCTAACGTTAGCCATGCTGCTACCTCTCTGCTCGGCGAGGGCGTATGACGCTACACGCGCGAAAGTATGTGACGTATGTAAGAAGGTGGGCTTGTTTTACGTCTCTGTGAGAAGGATAGACGAGAAGGAGTGAGAAACGCCTGTAGTGTAATGCCCGCAGCTAAAAGCAACTGCGTGAGAACGTATACTCGAATATTACGATAGTCATTTTACATATCGCACAGAGGCAAACCCGCGATGTATCGTTTATATCAATATATCGCCCAGCCCTAGTTGAGAGGTGTAATTACACCCTGAACAATTTTTCCTCGAATTTCGAAGGGAGACATTTCCATTCAGCATTTGTGGTAAAAGCACCATAAGATGTCAGGTTCTTGAGAATATTAAAATAAATGTTTTACAATGGGTGTCAATGGCAACCGAAATGGGGAAAAAGGGTCTTAGTGTATAGTAAATGATTATCGATACATTCTTAAATTTAGAATGAAATAAAACTGTATTTATTAAATACTCTTCATTCTCTCGCGGGTGACTTTTTAAATGAAAGAACATATTAGTATTAGAACATATTATATGTTTTACAATGGGTGTCAATGGCAACCGAAATGTGGAAAAAGGGTCTAAGTGTATAGTAAATGATTATCGATACATCCTTGAATTTAGAATAAAATAAAACTGTATTTATTAGAAATTTGCAAAAACTTATTCAAAACTATTTGGCCAAATTTCTGCCCTCTAACCTTCAAATTTAACTGACTTGTCAATGAGGGAAAATATAAAATGCAAAAAATGTCAGTTTTTGGGTCAATCATTCTTACGATATCGCCAATGAAACCAATGTTTTGATACACACTTGAATCTAGGGCTGGGCGATAGGGCCTTTTTCTAATATCTTGATATTTTTAGGCCATATCGCGATACCCGATATATATTTCAATATTTTGCCTTAGCCTTGAATTAACACTTGATACATATAATCACACCAGTATGATGATTCTATGTGTCTACATTAAAACATTCTTGTTCATACCGCATAAATATAGCTCATTTTAAACTTTGCAGAGAGGGAAATCACAACTAAGTCAATTGACCAAAACTATTCATTAAACAGTTATTAAGCAGTGGCACAACCATTCATGTCATTTCAAAACAGAAATCGCAAGATTGTCAGAGACATTTTAAAACAAGCTATTATGCACTTGTGTGCATGATGTCACTAAGATGACATATCAAAACAACACTAAATAAAAAAGCACTTTTTGTACAGAATGCCACTACAATAGTTTAATCAAATAAAGTGCACTTTTGTGCATGATCTCACTTAAGATATTTCAATAAGTGTCAAATAAAAATGAGCTGCTTAATAGGAAATCAAATAGTTTTCGTCCTTTGCTATGTGGTAGGTTACTGCGGACATTATCTCCTTTTGTTGTTGACTGTTTTTTTCATACGTGTTGATCTGGAAATGTTTGCTTGGGCATTTTGATGGTGTGGGCGTGTGGCACTGAACGGAGATGTTGACATGCGGAGTTTCAAGCACTCCTTATTCTCTAGCAGGGAACTTTTCAAATGATGCTACAAATTATTAGTAATGCTACTTTTTGTAGCAACGCTTTTGCCCCACATTTGACAAATTATGGTTGTCTGTTCAACATATTCCCACTTGAAGCCAAACCACCGCCAGACGATGGACCCCGTGCTGTTTTTCTTCGGAATTAATTCTTCCTTCATTTGTTACCAGATTCATACCTTCTTTCTCTCGGTATTACCACTCGCACCACAGCTAACGTTACCCATGCTGCTACCTCTCTGCTTCGCGAGGGCGTATACGTATGTGACGTATGTAAGAAGGTGTGCTTGCTGTCTGTGAGAAGGGGAAACAGGAAAGAGTGGGAAGAGCCTGTAGTGCCTGTAGCAGCTAAAAGCAACTGCGTGAGAACGTTTACTCGAATATCACGATATAGTCAATTTCTATATCGCACAGAGACAAACTCGCGATATATCGTGTATATCGATACATCGCCCAGCCCTACCTGAAACATTGACTTTTAAGGAAAAACGGGGGACAGTTTTGTATTCACAGCCTGTGTTGAATGTAGTTGTTGTGTTCTGGTCTTTTCTCCTGAATAATTTCCTGCCTATTGAGAAACTGAAGGGGCTTTTATTCTCTTCACAAGACCAATATTTTATATGTCCACCTTACTCCATTTCACACAGAAGAATGCACTCACCGCGTTGCATGTGGACTTTCAAGTATTCTCCGCGCACTCATGGCTGTTCAAACTCAGCTCACTGATTAACGGCCTGTGTCATTCTTTCCTGACTTGCGGCGGTTTTTAGCTCTTTAACAGATCACAACAATGTGAAGGACAATCCATATCCCCTGTTATTACTCAAACTTTTTTTTCCCGTACCTCAGTTCTTTTCGTCTCTCATTTTTCTCTGTCTTTTCTTTGTTTTCCATGAACGTATCCTTCCTAGAACCACACTACTCATGACTTACTATGTAGAAAACAACATGTGTGTAAATTACAACTTGCCTGAAATAGGTCCTCAATTGAGTGTCCATCCATGTGTATTCATCAAGTCCTTTAGCTAGGGATGGGTGTAATAATTGATTAATCGATCATTTAGAAGATTTGTAATCTAAAGGTTAAGACATGCACCTGGGGATAGGTTGATTGGCAACACTAAATGGTCCCTAGTGTGTGAATGTGAGTGTGAATGTTGTCTGTCTATCTGTGTTGGCCCTGTAATGAGGTGGCGACTTGTCCAGGGTGTAATCCACCTTTGGCCCGAATGAAGCTGAGAAAGGCTCCAGCACCGCCCTCAACCCCCAATGGGACAAGCGGTAGAAAATGGATGGATGGATGGATTTATCATGGAGCTAGAGAGGCAACATGTAGTTCATGACTTGACTGAAATCAGTCTGAACGCTGTGATAAAGAACAACAAAAGTTCTATTTTGGTTTCATCTGACCACATGACATTATCCCAATCCTCTGCTGTATCATCCATGTATCCATTTTGGTATAAACTCACCTCGTCGTGTTTGGAGGAAGAAGAATACTGAGATGCATCCCAAGAACACCACACCTACTGTGAAGCATGGGGGTGGAAACATCATGCTTTGGGGCTGTTTTTCTGCTAAGGGGACAGGACGATTGATCCGTGTTAAGGAAAGAATGAATGGGGCCATGTATCGTGAGATTTTGAGCCAAAACCTCCTTCCATCAATGAGATCTTTTTTAATGGTTGACCAAATACTTATTTTCCACCATAATTTACAAATACATTCTTTAAAATTCCTACAATGTGAATTCCTGGGGGTTTTTTCACATTCTGTCTCTCACAGTTGAAGTGTACCTATGATGAAAATTACAGACTTCTGTCATTATTTTAAGTGGGAGAACTTGCACAATCGGTGGCTGACTAAATACTTTTTTGCCCCACTGTATTTAACTCAATCATCTGAGCTCCACACTCATTAATGTGTTTCCCCTTGTCTCAACAGCCAAGAAGACATGTGCAACCACAGACTTTGCCTGCAAAAATGGACAGTGTGTTCCCGCTAGGTGGCGCTGCGATGGAGAACAGGAGTGTGCAGATGGTTCTGATGAGGCTGACGCAATCTGCAGTAAGTAGCTGAGCACACACGCTGTGACAAACGCATGGAAACAAACAACGTTAGAAAGACATGGATGTCAACATAGACAGGGGATAGGCCATGCACACAGTCTGGGAGGTCATTTCACACACAACACACACACACACACACACACTCAGTGTGTGCACACACATCAAACTCAAACTGCATATGTACGAATTGTTTAATCACACAAGCACCCCTAATTATTATACCTATTTTATATAAAAAAGCATAATTGGACACGCCACATTTATAAGTTTGTATGTACTGGATTAAATGATTTAATAAAATGTATACAGAATGTATTTTAATGTCTGGTTAAGACACATCATTAGAGGTTGCAAAGAGGCCCTTGTCAAAGAGCCTCTCAACGGTGCAAACTATAGCAACTACATTTTGTTGAACTATCTGCATTTGTGCACAAATTATAGGCTATATATGTATATTTATACATACATTCAAACTGTAATGACCAGCTGGTGTTAATGTTTAAAGTTTGTGTGGCTTGGATTTTATGTCTATTATTTCCATTTTTACAAACACACCGTCTGTACCTGAATGCTGATTGGCAAAGAATAAGGAAGTATTGTTGTGTCTCCGGGGAAGCATGGAGACGAAAGTGTTGTACAGGAGGCAAAACCAGTTGGAATGGTGCTGTTTGTTGTTATAAGATTCATCAGACTTTGTGTGATATATTCTGGGGGCTACAATACATTGTATTACTTAAATTTTAAGTATAAAAACAACAACCTTATTTGCAAGTATGGCAGCAATAAAAATGCTGTGGCGGCGGGCCAGATTCAATTTCATGAAGAAGAAACCCTGTGTGTGTGTGTGTGTGTGTGTGTGTGTGCGTGCGTGCGTGTGTAAATGTGTATATATACACATGTGTGTATTTATATATACAGTATATGTATATATATATATATATATATATATATATATATATATATATATGTATATATATATGTGTATATATATGTAAATAAACATGTATATATATATACAGATATATATGTCTGCATGTATATGTATATATATGTATTTATATGTGTGTGTGTATATTTACGTATATATATATATATATATATATATATACACAGATATATATGTCTGCATGTATATGTATATATATGTATATATACGTGTGTGTATATATATGTATATATATGTATATATATATATATATATATATATATATATATATATATATACATATATATATATATATATTTACAGTATATACACACATCTGTATGTATATGTAGATATACCGTATTTTTCGGATTATAACTGAGAACATGCCTAGAATGTTAATGTAACATATTATGGTAAGAGTCATTCAAATAACTAACATATAGAACATGCTATACGTTTACCAAACAATCCGTCTGTCCTAATCGATAAATCCCATGAAATCTTCTTCCTCGATGTCGCTTCTAAACAACTCCGCCAACTCCCAAGGTATGCGCCACTTCCTCTTGTTGTTTTCTCCTGCATATTTCACTACATACAGGTTGTAATCTGCAGTACATGATTTCCCTTTCGGTCCAATTTTTGTTCAGCCTTTCTCAGTTTTCATAAGTTACCGCCAACGATGAAATGATCAATTTTAATAGCTACGGCAGTACCATATAGCATTTAGCAGTTAGCTTTCCATGATCCACAATGCACTTCTGCCATGACCCTCCCCCGCCAAATTGTTATTGGTTGAGGTGTATGTGACGATTGCTGACGTGTGTGTGACGATTGCTGACATTTACTTCGTCTCTTCCGCGAATGAGATAAATATTATTTGATATTTTACGGTAATGATGTTAATGATTTCACACATATGTCGCTCGGAGTATAGGTCGCACCCCCGTCCAAACTATGAAAAAAAACTGCAATTTATAGTCCGAAAAATACAGTATACATATATTTATATATATATATATATATATATATATATATATATATATATATATATATATATATGTCTTGATTGGATTATCCAGAGAATAGTGCTCGATACCGTGGTAGAGCGCAATATGTAGATGTGGGAAAAAATCACAAGACTACTTCATCTCTACAGATCTGTTTCATGAAGTAGTCTTGTGATTTTTTCCCACACCTACATATATATACATATATATATATATATATATATATATATATATTATATATATATGTATATGTATATATATATATATATATATATATATATACAATATTATTCATAGTCCGGTGCAGCTAATATATGGAACAATATATTTTTCTTCTAAAATTAAGTGGGTGCGGCTTATATACCATTGTGCTCTATAGTCCGTAAAATATGGTGTATATATACATTTTAAATGTATATTTTTCATAGCTCAATTAGGAGACACAAAACCCTGCGCACAAGCTTTACGAGCACTATAAAATTTGCACAGTCGATCAGGCCCCATCTGTATTATTTATGTTTTGACCAATGTTCTTATTTTAGCCAATATGTACCTTAATAATAATTTAAAAAAACTATATATAAAAACTGTACTTATGCTTTAAATGAAGGGCAGGGCACACGCCGGGTCCCGCTGCTCGTTGAGCTTCATAATTAACATTCAAGTATGCCCACACGCACACAAACACAATGTTTAACCCACTCAGACACAGATGCTGTCCCTTCGGCACAAAGAGCTTTCAAGGTTGTTTGGATTGCATGTCCCAATGTTCTGCCTGCATACCTCTTTCTTGCAGAATTCACACCACTCTAGTACATTACTGCTAGTTGTTTTGTTCCACCTGGATCTCGATATACAGTTTTTTCATGACAACTACGGGTAGAAGAGACTTTAGTTGCATTCACCAAATGTGAACACGCAATTACAAGACCATTTCTTTAACTTGGCTGCATTTTTGTTTGTCTACACAATTTCAAGTCATATTAAAAAGTGAACAATGATATAACTTTATGTGTAGTGTTTGGTGATTCTAATGTTTCAGGGAGTATTGCTAAGGCCTGCACAGAAATAAATCATATTCAGTCCAATGAATCCCAGGCTTGTCATTGTCCATTTAATCATGGTTTTAGAATTACAAGCCAAATGGGACTTTTGCATTTGGGATTTTCAGTATACATAGTTGCACCATTTGGAGAGTGTCTGGTCTAAGTCAATTATAGCAAATATTGATAGCCTTCATTATACTTTAGTGCAGTGATTCTCAAACTGTCAAGAGTTGTGTATAAAGAGTGTGTGGCCAACTAAACAACAGACACCGACAGACAACAGATGAGTACAGTTACTGTCGATTTGGTATGAGTTTTTCTGACGAAATGAAACAAAATATGTCTCTGTTTAGTTCCAAACATTCTCCAGCTCATAAATTATCCTGGCTCTTATTTCGTCAAAAAATTATTTTGCGGCCGTATTTGACACATCAGGCACTCTAATACGCACTTGAAGGGCAATAAACATTAAAAACATGCACAAAATGACCAAAAAAATAACCAATTACCCTCATTTTGTCAAAATCTTCATTAGCCTTGTACCAACAATTACAGAGAAATTGTGACTTGTGGGTGAAATATGTTAACTGTGGTGGCTGTGTCCAATGTACTTGTACTCACTGTATGCAGGGTTTTTCCTGCGTTCAAAATTGCGTGGCGGCCGCCTCCATCTAATTTTGTGCCGCCCCAGCCAGAGCGATTGATATTGCTTGAACGCTGTGTTGATTGAGCGATTGATGTCGCTCTGCGGCAGCTACGTATTTAAATTGCAGTTGCAGCGTTGCACCACTATTGAGGCGATATATCGACAGCAGTGCACCGGAAAGACCTGAAGCAACTACCGAAGAAAAAACAGATCGAAGCGAGTTTGTGCCCGCTACTTGGTGCATAATGTTGACCACAGGTGGATTTCTGCCATACGGAGCATGATACAGAGGGATCACTGGACTCCTACAGAACACTCCAGACTGTGCTGTGAACATTTTGTCTCCGGTAATTGAACACAGCTTGTAGTGTTAGCCTCGTTTCCAAACTTTTCTGACTAACTATAATCATACTTGCCAACCCTCCCGGATTTTCCGGGAGACTCACGAAATTCAGCGCCTCTCCCGAAAACCTCCCGGAAGAAATGTTCTTCCGAAAATCTGCCTAAATTCAACGGAGCTGGAGGACACACCCCCTCCAGCTCCATGCAGACCTGAGTGGGGACAGCCAGTTTTCACGTCCGCTCTGCACACACAAGGACACGAAGCAGAAGAACGAGGAAGTTACAGCCATGGCGACGCCTTCTATAATAGAGTAATTCTATGTTGTCTGTCGCCATCTCCTGGTGAATGTTGGCTATAGCGTTATGAGGGTTGCTTTTTGATTGGCCAACGATTTATGTGGTGTTGTGCACCCGACGGCAAGTGACTCTCGCCAGTACGCAAATGGCAGAACAAAGGTTACTCAAATAGTGAAAGGTAAGTGTTGTTGTTGTTTTTTTTGTAACCAGCAAGCACAGTACAGTTAATAGAACAACTGTGTTTTTATTACTGTGTATTTGATAGGTGCGGTTTGAAAATAAAACTATTTATTTTATTTATATATGTAATATAATAAACGTATATAGCTAGAATTCACTGAAAGTCAAGTATTTCATACATATATATATATTTATACAAACATATATATATGTATAAATGTGTGTGTGTATATATATATATATATATATATATATATATATATATATATATATATATATATATATATAAATATATATGAAATACTCGAGTTGGTGAATTGTAGATGTAAATATACTCCTCCCCTCTTAACCACGGCCCGCCCCTAACCACTCCTCCGCTCCACCCCCGACCACGCCCGACCACTCCCGAAATCAGAGGTCTCAAGGTTGGCAAGTATGATTATAATAGATCTATTGATTTAAGAACTTATTAGAAGTTTGTAAAGGATCAGGTAGAGTTTCATGACGGTACAGATTCTATCTGTACCAGTCAATCATTGACTGGTAGTCAACTAAAAGGAGTTACCCCAAGAAAGCATTACAAGCAAGTCGTTTTTATTTTTAAAAAAGTTTCCTCCGTGTTATGTTTTTAGCGTTGCAGATGTGCCAGGAAAAATCAGCCACTTCTTTATAAAGTGATCTCGCAAGTAGGAAAGTCAAGAGTCCAGTTGAAACAGAGCAGAGAAATTAACGTAACAGGCAGTTAATATTTAGTAATTCATGGTGGTGACAACATTTGGAAATGTTTGTCCACAGAGCGCTTAAAGCTAGCTTCAAAATTTTCTGAGTGTCTCAAGCAAAAATGGCCCCACCACACAAGTTATGAGCCATCAATCTCTTATGCAAGTGCTTAGGGCCGAACGCAAGGCCCTTAGGCCAGATCTGGCCCGCAAACACCTGGATATGACATGTGTCAGTAAAGTACTTAATGTTTTCTCACTAAATGTAATGGATTGTTTTCATTTTGACAGAAAAAATATATTTACTGCTAGAAATTGCATGCCTTTTAAACTTTAATAGTATCCAATACTGCAACAAATATTACAGTATATTATCATACTTTCCAAATATTTTTTGTCCGAAGAAAAATATACTTAAATATCTGCTTGACTTACGATTTAACAGCAAACTACCCATCAAATTAATAAAAACTACAATACATTTCACGGTGTTCTTTACAGCATATTACTGTAATTTGAACAAAACTATCATGTTTTTGCATTAAAAGTCTGACGCATGGTCAGTATTTTCTCAATTTGATCCAAGAAAAACCCTGGTATGCATCACTCATTATGTATTATTCTAATCGATACTTCTTTTTTGTAACATGCTAAGTGAAAAAATGTTATTTTGTAGTTACTTCCCCATATTCCTGCACAATAACTCAGTTATGTTAACACTGGCGATCACAAGAGAATATGGAGTGATTGTTGGTCCTGAACATATCTTGCTTTATTCGTTATTGACACATTTATTGCCACTTTATGTTGTATATTTTATATGGGAGATTTCCAGTTCACTTTATTATCTATTATTACACACAAAATGTGGTTTATTTTACTCGTTCAATGTCCGTCTTTTTGTATTTGTGTTTGACTTTCTCTTCTGCTGTTACCGACTTGCATTATTTTAGTTTTATCAAGATTCAAAGAGTCTGTTCTCGTCAATCCCTCTCATTAATGTATTTGTTTCTTCTGTTATTTGTATTAGTTTCTGTGTGTCCTGTCCTGAACAAAACGCAAACGTTGTGTCGTGTGTTTACCTCGCACAAGACGTTGTAGTTGGTGGCTCTACAGCAGGGGTCGGGAACTTTTTTGGCTGAGAGAACCATGAACGCCAAATATTTTTAAATGTATTTCCGTGAGAGTCATATAATATTTTTAACACTGACTACAACTGTCAGGTTCAAACATTGATGACATCTATTAAACAGACAAGAAGCAAGGAATTAAACAGAGATTGGATTCAATTTAGCTCAATGAGGAGAAACGCGTAGACCTGTACACATGTACAGTGTCGTCCTACGCTCTGACAAGAGGATTTTACACCTCCTCTTTCATTAATGCGACTTCTTGAACAGGTGCGATAGAAACGGATGGATGGATTAAATTGCATGATAATGTTTTATATTTTGAACGTTATTTTTAACACTGTGATTACCAGCAGAATTATGAATTACTTATTGTGTTAAGCAACGTCAGCTAAGATTTATCTGAAAGCCAGATGCGGTCATCAAAAGAGCCACATCTGGCTCGAGAGCCTTAGGTTCCCTCCCCCTGCTATAGTGTTAATGGCCAACCTTCAATTACCGTACTTGTGGGGAAAACGATGTAAAAGCTTTCCACAATTCTCACCTACAGAGCAGCCTCATGCTGCACAAAAGGGCATTTTTACTTTCCAAAAACTAACAAGGAAGTACCGCAAACACACAGGATCAGCTTAAAGTTGGTCGTAGTCTAGGCACCCAGTAGTCACATGATTGCCTTTTGACCAATCATTGAGAAGATTGCCTGATACTGAGTTGGCCATTCTCTTTTTGTACATGACTCTGAAGGCTGTGGTACGTGGGCTCCATCTCGTGGTACGCCGAATAAGTTTGTAAATATGTACTGTATATGGAGCGGCATTGTTGATTATGTTTATGCATTGTGCGTAATGTTACAGTGGCCAAACATATGAAATATACTTGTTGCATTAAACATCTGCCTTGTTTTTAATGATTCCTGGACCTTTTATTCTTCTGTATTTTAATGTTGGCCATTATGGGGGTACTTGGAGAGCCGAGTGTTTTCCGAGGTTATATTTAATGAAAAAGGTTTGAGAACCACTGCTGTAGTGCAGAAACGTAATTCAAGGTCCTCAAATAAGTCCCATCTAACAGTTTCATTCAAAAGCTGACTGCTGCAAATATAAAAGAAAAAATAAGGTCAGACGCTGCGATAAAGGTTCTCCTCCACGTTGGTCAGGGATTATTCAGCACTGTGGGGACATGGATTTGAGAGCAATATATTTCTTTTGCATAACCCTGCCATTTAATTGATTGTCATTGAAGGGCAACAGAAATAATAAAACATATTAAATCCGAAAGTTATTATTCTGTCAAATTATTTTTATGCCGTATTTTTCGGACTATAAGGCGCACTTAAAATCCTTTCATTTTCTCAAAAATCGACATTGTACCTAATGTACGGAATAATTGTGGTTTTGCTAACAGACCTCAAAGCAATTTTATTTGGTACATGGTGTAATGATAAGTGTGACCAGTCACACATAAAAGATACATGTGGACTGCAATATGACGCCAGTAAACACCAAAACTTTTAAATGTTCCATTGAAAATAACAAACATTACACACGGCACTCAAAAATCTGTCAAAATGTTTTAGTATGACTTTGAAGCCGCACCGCCTGATGGATTGTCGGCCCATTTTGGCTGCCGTAGTCAGAGATACAATTATTACTATGCATGTTTTTCATATCAGTGTGAATTTACTGTTCTGATGTTTTCATATCCGACCCAGGCCTCTTTTGTATGTGAAAATACATCGGAAAAGTGTGACATGCGTTCTCCCACGCTCAGGTCACATTCATCTGTCCGGGACGTCATCAAAAAAACAATAAGTGTCATAACTCCGTCCATCCATCCATTTTCTACCGCTTGTCCCTTTTGGGGTCGCAGGGGGGTCGCTGGAGCCTATCTCAGCTGCATTCGGGCGGTAGGCGGGGTACACCCTGGACAAGTCACCTCCTCATCGCAGGTTGTATTCACCAAAATAGACGGTTACAAACTAAATAGTTGACAATGAAACAGAGAACTGGACAAATAATGCTTTAGGAACTCACGTGAAGGTTCCAATCCTAGTGTCTCAGACTGCTCACCCATAGACACGCTCTTCAAGCAGAAATCGAAGCAAAACATCACGTAAAACTGCGAACCAAAATACTTGTCCTCGTCCTTCATGATATTCTACGCGCAGTAATTTGACTCAGAAAATGTTTACTTTGATTGTACAAAATCCTTGAAATTGAAACAAATGCGCCGGTACTGAGATTTTTTTTTTTTAGTCTGTCCTTTCTATTTCATTTTCTACTGCTTGTTCTTGTTACTCTCAGAGTCTCCAAGCCGCTCAGGCAAATCACATTGTCTAAAAATGCATTTTCCAATCGATAACGTGATAATATATATATATATATATATATATATATCTTGATTGGATTATCCAGAGAATAGTGCTCGATACCGTGGTAGAGCGCAGGGAACCCCTCATGAAAGAGTTCTGTAGAGATGAAGTAGTCTTGTGATTTTTTCCCACACCTACATATATATATATATATATATATATATATATATATATATATATATATATATATATATATATATATATATATGGGCCAAATTATTTTAACCCAATGCGGGTCGAAAAGTTTGGGGACCCCTGGGCTAGAGTGTAAGTGGTGTTTACTTCTGTAAACACTGCAGTGTGTGCGACGTCAGGTTTGCATGCAAGTCGAATTGCATTCACATTACAAATCTATTATTTTTTTACAATGTGAATGGCCACATAAAAAGATGGGATTTGACAAAAAAAAAAATCTGAATTGGACATCCGACCCTGCAGTGTGAACCTAGAATGTATGGGTTCGGAGGTACTGAAATTTTAATCTCGATAGCTCATTAAAGATATTTACTTTTCAGAGTTTACCTCATACAACCTGTATTTTCTCCTCAGATAAGTCACAGAACTGAGCAGAACTGTCTTATCACACAACTTCATATGGCTGTGACCACAGGCCATCTGTAAGATTTGCAAGTTTTACTAGCATGAGGTGATCAAAGAGTCTTTTGAAGATTGTCATAATAATAATTTTGATTTGCAAATGGTGTGTCTGTATGTGTTCATTCCTGCAATATATGCTTGTGTTTTATATTCATTCCAAAGTTGAATCGTGAGTCATTTTAGAGTTCAAATACAGATTAGTCGATGTGTAGTTAAGTACTAACATATCTTACCAAGGTCAGATGCTGCCAGTGTTGACATTCACAGTCTTGTAAAAAAAATAGGACACTCCATCACGGTTATTGACATTTGCGGCACACCCTGTGGGTTGCGCTTAAAATACTTTATATAACATGGTAGCATACTTGTAATATAGATAATCAAATGTTTAATCATTAGACAATTGGTTAATGACATATGAAAAAATGTGTTGTACTACTTTTTTACCAATCTTGATCAAATTTTACAGACTTACAGTCCCTGTAAAGTTCCAATTTGAATCAAGTAGTGTTGTGATTAGGGGAAGGATAATTTCTTTACATTTTTTTAATCATACTTTTGTGTGTGTTCATGTGTTCCATCCATCCGTTTTATACCGCTTGTCCCTTTTGCTGGAGCCTATCTCAGCTGCACTCGGGCAAGTCGCCACCTCATCACAGGGGCAACACAGACAGACAGACAACATTCACACACACGAGGGCCAGTGAGCTGGTGTTACCTGTGCTGTAAAGTTGATGTACATATATATATATATATGTGTATATATATATATATATATATATATATGTGTGTATATATACCGGAAGTATGTGCACGTGACGTCACCGGTGTGAGGGCTCCTCACATCCTCACATTGTTTATAATGTGAGCCACCAGCAGTAAGCGCAATTAAAACCGACCAAGCGACAATTTCCTCATTAATTTAAGCGAGGATGAAAGATTCGTGGATGAGGATATTGATAGTGAAGGACTAGAAAATAAATAAATACCGCTTTCCACCAACATCATTCTTCTTTATAGTCTCCATTATTAATTGAACAAACTGCAAAAGATTCAGCAACACAGATGTCCAAATTACTGTGTAATTGCACGACGAAAAGAGACGACTATTAGCCGTGTGTGGTGCTGTACCAGTATGTCCCCTCCAACCCGAAACATCACAAACACACGTCATCATACGCGTCATCATTCCGCGACGTTTTCAACGAGAAACTTCGCGGGAATTTTAGAATTGCAATTTAGTAAACTAAACCGGCCGTATTGGCATGTGTTGCAGGGTTAATATTTCATCATTGATATATAAACTATCAGACTGCGTGGTCGGTAGTTGTGAGTTTCAATAGGCCCTTAAGCGTCTGCTCTGTCCACTCTGCTGTACAGTCACCACTTTGTAATCTGAGTTCAGCTTAAGTAAAGCCTTTGATTGCATTGATTTGCCAGGGTGGAATCGATGCGCTGATCCCTGAAACCTCTGGTTGACTGCTGATTAACTAAAGACTTAAGGTAATGCCTCTGAAAACAACACGGAGAGGCCAACACAGCCAAAATCTGTAATTAAACACCTCGAAGATGATATCTGTCTATTACCTGACACCTGTCACATATACAGCTGTCACATATACTGTAATATTCCATCCATTTTCTACCGCTTATTCCTTTTGGGGCCGCTGTGGTGCCTATCTCAGCTACAATCGGGCGGAAGGCGGTGTACACCCTGGACAAGTCGCTACCTCATTGCAGTATATTGTAATATTGTACATGGTAATTGTTATATATTATATATATGATATAAACATCATTATATATTATTATTAGATTAGATAGTACTTTATTTATTCCGTCAGGAGAGTTCCTTCAGGAAAATTACAATTTTCAGCACAATCCCATTCAAGATCAGACAAACACTACAGGGAGACAGAACAGGATCGCTGACGGGTCTGCCGGCTTCCAGCGCCCCTTACAAAAAAGATGACATACAGGTAAACGGGGGGGAAGATTAAAATACAATTTAAAAAATCGGTCTTAGCCCGGGCCCTGGAGTGGGGGTGCAGACTGAGGCCAAGGGAAAAAAAAAACAACTCATAGCCATGGTACACATCCCTCTTACATGTGTGTAAGAGGGAAACATCAAACATCAAAGAACACAGAAAACATTAAAGACATTAAAGCAGCAGATACAACCAGACACTTCTACATACAGCTATGAATAAAAAGTAAAATAAACATATACACTGTGGTGGCCTCTGCGGTGTACTATGTAAATATTAAGTACATATGTTATATTTTGCATCGCCATATTTTGTCTATTTATACCTGCATTGTCCTTCCCAACGTTACACTTTCCATCATTGTAACTGAGCTACTGTGTAACGACTTTGGGGCATTGTGATGCGGTTGCGTTCTCTCTGGATGCAGTTCAGGCTTGGACACAGTGTAAAAGTAAGAAATAATGATTTATTTAAACTAAAGAACAGACTATGAACAGAAAACGTGCACTAAGCACAAAAGGCAAAACAAAGAGCTAGCTTAAGAGCTAGAAAACACAAAAAGCTTAGCGCGGAAGCTTGCAAGTACGGACCAGGGTATCAAAGTTGTCACTGTTGTGAAACACAAACTAGGAGGCGAGAATGAGAAAACAAAAAAGGCAGGCTTAAATACAGGCAGTGATTAACAAACACACGTGCGCGTCAGGAGCAAGTGAAAGGGGAAAACAATAAGCAACCATGGAAACAAACTGAGAAGTGCACCAACAAACTCAAAAATCTAAACAAAATATGACCCGGGCAGCGGATCATAACATACTGTGTGGAAAAATGTCCCTTGTCCCTTGTATGCTTCTGAAACTTCCATCCATCCATTTTCTACCGCTAATTCGCTTCAGGGGGTGCGGGGGGTGCTGGACCCTACCTCAGCTGCATTCGGGCGGAAGGCGCGGTACACCCTGGACAAGTCGCCATCTCATTGGAGGGCCAAAACAAATAGACAGAAAACAGTCACACACTAGGGCCAATTTAGTGTTGCCAATCAACCTATCCCCAGGAGCGTGTTTTTGGAGGTGGGAGGAAGCCGGAGTACCTGGAGGGAACCCACGCAGTCACAGGGAGGACATGCAAACTCCACACAGAAGGATCCCGAGCGCAGGATTGAACCCAGGACTACTCAGGACTCCTCTTCCACTGTGCTGCCCTACTGAAACTTAATTAAGTTGAATAGCTTAACAGAATAACAATATTACTTATTAACCATTTCGATTTCTTCGGTATTCTCTGTGTAATTCTAATACAATAATTCTCCCGAAATGCAGACGGACTACTCCGGACAAGGCGTGCAGGTAAAAAATTATTTATTCTTCAGGAAATCAAAGGAGTACACAAATAGAAAGCGAGCCGACAGAACAACGTGCCTGATCGCACTCGAAGCTAAACTAACACTGAGCCTAGACCAGAGGTGGGTAGAGTAGCCAGAAATTGTACTCAAGTAAGAGTACTGTTACTTTGGAGATTTATTACTCAAATAAAAGTAAGGAGTAGTCATCCAAATATTTACTTGAGTAAAAGTAAAAAGTATGTTGTGAAAAAACTACTCAAGTACTGAGTAACTGATGTGTAACCTGTTCGTTTATTGATTACGGCAACAAATAATGCACAAAAACATAAAAATAGCAATGAGCAAATTCAGGGCCAGGAATATCTCTTAAGCAACTAAAAAAATAATATATATTAAATAATAATACATTAAAATAAAATAAAAATAAGGCAAATTGAGCCACAATAACTTAACAGCACCATAGGCTCAGTAGGCATTCATTGATTGATTGATTGATTGATTGATTGAAACTTGTATTAGTAGATTGCACAGTACAGTACATATTCCGTACAATTGACCACTAGATAGTAACACCCCAATAAGTTTTTCAACGTTTATCAATTACTTAATAAATGACCAAGTCGAGGTGATCTACCTCATATATACATACACACACATATCCTATATATGTATATATATATATATATATATATATATATATATATATATATCCATCCATCCATCCATCCATTTTCTACCGCTTATTCCCTTTTGGGGTCGCGGGGGGCGCTGGCGCTTATCTCAGCTACAATAGTATATAATTTATAGTTATTTATTTTGCCATTTTTGTTGACATGTTAAAGGTGTTTTAATGAATATACATGCATGTTAAACATATATATTCCTATCTTTAATGAAGACAAGAATATAAGTTGGTGTTTTACCTGATTCTGATGACTTGTATTGATTGAATTATAGTGCTGATAATGTCCACGCTTTCAAAAGGAGGAGAAAAAAAGTTCCTCCTTTCTGTCTAATACCACATGAAAGTCATTGGTTTTTGGCATCTTATTTGTTCAGCTTCCATATTCGTTTTTATACACTTCACAAGAAATACATTGGCGACAAACTCCGTAGCTTGCTAGCTTGTTTGCGCTGGCTTTCGGTGACTCTTATTTTGTTAGCGCAGGTGCGATGGAGCGGCACTTTTATTGTGAAGACAGGAACTGTGCGAACAGTCTTTAGGCTTTTGACGGGAAGTACGGTTTAAATAAAAAGTGTCTTTTTTCCTTTACAATTTTGATTGATTGATTGAAACTTTTATTAGTAGATTGCACAGTACAGTACATATTTCGTACAATTGACCACTAAATGGTAACACCCCAATAAGTTTGTCAACATGTCGGGTTTTACGTGTGACGGTCACGTGACCGCCTGGTTTTGTTTGATTGGTCCAACGTCACCAGTGACTGCATGTGATCGGTGAAACGCAGGCATGCGTAGATCCTACTTTGAATGTGTGTCTGACAAAATCAAAACAAACAAAGCGTGCATTAACGGATCAATTAAAAAAAAAGTAGCGAGTAGCGAGCTGAATGTAGATAAATGGAGCGGAGTAAAAGTAGCGTTTCTTCTCTATAAATATACTCAAGTAAAAGTAAAAGTATGTTGCATAAAAACTACTCTTAGAAGTACAATTCATCCCAAAAGTTACTCAAGTAGATGTAACGGAGTAAATGTAGCGCGTTACTACCCACCTCTGGCCTAGACTATGGACAAGGAAAACCTACGTTGACAGGTGCATGTAGCAAACAATGACGCCAGCCTGAGCGTGGCGAGCAAGGTGAATAAATAGCTCTCTGATTAGTGGTTGACAGCAGCTGAGCGTGAGACCACTAACCAGAGGCAGGTGAACCCAATGAATCCCCATGGTGACCGAAATAAACCCAGGAGTGCACAAAACAGGAACTAAGGGAGTCCAAAACTATCAGGAAATAACCAAAACATGATCCGGATCGCAGATCGTGACAAACAAGTTGTCAGCAAAAATAATCTTCCAAGTGCATCAAGTGTGAATCCAAGAGGTCGTGTAACACAACATATCTTTGGGTGGACATCCAGCCCCTGTTTTCCAGGCAAAAAGGTTTCTTTTCTTTCCACAATAACCTCCTCTGTTTCTAGGTCAACTTTGTCGTGCTGTGCAAGTTCATCCACACTGCTATCATCCGTGCAACGTTTCCCTGTTTGCAAGTTGCCTGCTAGCTTTGCCATGGACACTGTCCTTAGTGTTTGGGCCGTCTCGTGCTTATTAAAGATGACTATATCTTTCCTATAGTTACATTTTCAACCATTTAGATGAGGTGGCAACTTGTCCAGGGTGTACACTGCATTCCGCCCGATTGTAGCTGAGATAGGCACCAGCGCCCCCCGCGACCTCAAAGGGAATAAGTGGTAGAAAACGGACGGATGGATGGGTGGATATATTCAGCGTTTGTTGTGTATTTCTAATACAGTGCTAACAAGTTGTGAGCAGAAAGAGCTTTGAAGTGCAAAAAACCCTGTTCTTCAGACCTAGTACCCCTGGGTACATACTGTACTAGGGTTGTATAATATACTGGTACTGGTACAGTATTCCGGTACTAATGAATCAAACACTGTACTATACTTTGTTTGCGACCAGAGGAGCATGTTCGGCAGCATACAATCACAGAGTACTTACAAACAGACACAGTGTGTAGACAGAACAAGGAGAATGGACACATTTTGGCTTAAAAACTTAAGATGAAGGTGAAGTTATAACACTGAAACGCCCTCAGGAAGAGATGCTTTAAGACATGGCTAGCTAGCTAGCGGCGAATGTCCATTCGCAGTCTGCTGTGTTTTAGCTACTTCTAAATCACTAATCCTCGTCTCCATGGCGACAAATAAAGTATTTTTCTTACAAGTATCATCCCTGCAGGACAAGGAATAGCTAAACATGCTTCACTACACACTGTAGGAGGATACTATAGCTAACTGCTAACAGTAAGCTAGCACCCTGAATGTAAACAAATGCCATGAGTGGATCTACACCTGACATCCACTATAATGATACCAAGTACAATAGGTATCTAGTCAATACTACTATGATTGTATCGATGTTTTTTACTGTCACAAAATCTGTTTTCCTTTTTTTTTTAATAAAATTCATATTATGTTTCTAAACTGAGGAAATTCGTCCCTGGACACATGAGGATATTGAATATGACCCATGTATGATCCTGTGACGACTTGGTATCGGCTCAATACATACATTTGTGGTATCATCCAAAACTAATGTAAAGTATCAAACAACAGAAGAATGAATAATTATTATATTTTAACATAAGTCTAGATAGAACATGTTAAAGGCCTACTGAAACCCACTACTACCGACCACGCAGTCTGATAGTTTGTATATCAATGATGAAATATTAACATTGCAACACATGCCAATACGGATTTTTTAGTTTACTAAATTACAATTTAAAATTTCCCGCGAAGTATCCTGTTGAAAACGTCGCGGGATGATGATGCGTATAATGACATGTGCACGTGACATCACCGGTGGTAGCAGATATGTTCTTCCAGCACCGATCACGGCTAAAGTAGTTTGCTTTTATCGCATAATTACATAGTACTCTGGACTATCTGTGTTGCTGAATCTTTAGCAATTTGTTCAATTAATAATGGAGACAACAAAGAAAAAAGATGTTGGTGTATCGCAGCCGGCTGTAGCAACACAAACACAGCCAGTGTTTCTTTGTTTGTTGTGAAGCTTTAATGCGGAACAGAGCGGACAAGCGAACATGTTTCTCTACCACATGTCGACCGGCAGGTTTCGGTGAGAAATTCGTGGTAATAAGTCGGCTCTTACCGGAGACATGAGCGGAGCTTGTGTCGTTTCTCCTGCAGCTGTCAAATAGGCACTTGCCAGATTCTTGGCTCCTCCGTGGCTTCCCTCAGAGACACTGGCGGTCACCACACCCGTCCGACTTTCAGGTATGACTATATAATCTCACTAAAACACTAGTAACACAATAAGCAGATAAGGGATTTTCCAGAATTATCCTGTAAATGTGTCTAATAGCTGAATAGCTCTCACTGCCTTCGTCTTTTTTTTTCTTCTAGTCCTTCACTCTCACTATCCTCATCCACGAATCTTTCATCCTCACTCAAACTAATGGGGAAATTGTCTCTCTCTCTCGGTCCGAATCGCTCTAGCTGCTGGTGGCCATGATTGTAAACAATCTGAGGATGTGAGGAACTCTACAACCAGTGACGTCACGCGCACATCGTCTGCTACTTCCGGTACAGGCAAGGCTTTTTTATGAGCGACCAAAAGTTGCGAACTTTATCATCGATGTTCTCTACTAAATCATTTCAGCAAAAATATGGCAATATCGCGAAATGATCAAGTATGACACATAGAATGGACCTGCTATTCCCGTTGAAATAAGAACATCTCATTGCAGTAGGCCTTTAAAAGAGAAAGTAAGCAGATATTAACAGTAAATAAACAAGTGGATTAATAATCCATTTTTACAGGTTGTCCCTCATAATTTTGACAAAATAGAATGATAAATGACTCAATATGTTACCGCATATGTCAGTAGACAAATTAGGAACCTTTGTTTGCTTACTCTCTAATAAAAGATACGTTGTCTTGTATGTTCATTATTTTATTTAAGCTCACAATTGTTGTTCGATTGCAAAAAGAAACATATGTTTAAAATACAGTAAGATTTGTGTGTTAAAATAAAGCCAATAATGCAATTTTTTTGTGGTCCCCGTCATTTAGAAAAGTACCGAAAACTATCGTAATACAGTTGGTACCGGTACTAAAATATTGTTACCGCGACCACACTAGTACCTACACAGTATACATCCCCGAGTACAATGGAGGCAAAAGACTCTGATTAAACAGTAAATAGTCCAAAACAAAAAAAAAACAAGCAACATGGCTATGGGAAGAGTAACAAAAAATGTGGCATAAAGCCAGATCAAAGTAGCAACTAAAGACTGGAAACATAAACAGAGGCAGGGAAGAAAGAAGGTCAGAAAATCCAAGCACATACACTGTAAACTTGTATTTTTCTTCCTGTTTCTCCTCTTTCTTCTTCTTTATGTTTTACAGCGGTTGGCGTCTAGCTTAATGGTGCATTACTGCCACCCTCTGCTCCGGAGTGTGGGTCAGACAGTAGTTCACAATCAAAATCTCAATTTCACAAAAAACTTGCAACAAAAAATATATTAAAATACCTATCCAAACTCAAAATCACCTGCTCTATCGTTTAACCCACCGCTTTCTAACCCCCATTATGCCTTAAATCTACGGGTGTATGGGTACACAAAAAATTTCGGTTCGGTACGTACCTCGGTTTAGAGGTCACGGTTTCGGTTCATTTTCGGTACAGTAAGAAAACAACAAAATATAATTTTTTGGGTCATTTATTTACCAAATTTGCAAAATCTGCCACCAAAAATATTTTTCTTAGTGGAATATTTAATGTGAAGTAATGGGAACATTGGATAGGTCAATAATTCATAATAACATTGATTTTGATTCAATATTATGTTTTGAGCAATGACACAAAAAAAGCTTAGTTTTATTAGTCAACATTGCAACTTTTTCTAAATTACATTTAACTTTTAAGCTTTTTTATTCCACTTTTGTTATGTTTTTGTTTATCTTAATAATATTTGTAGAATGTGCCGTGGGCCTTAGCTGTGGGCCGCAAATGGCCTCCGGGGCACACTTTTGACACCCCTGCTATGGATGATAAAATATAAAATCTGATAAATCTATGGATTAATGCAGAGCCTGGCGACGCATGCAAGCTCATCATAACTCTCTCGCCCTTTCTGTCTCTACCCCTCCCTCACGAATGCTGCTGCGTGCACAATTTGTTTTGTTTTTAACCCCTTCTTAACCCCGAACGTACATTGAAAATACACGCAACCCTAACTTAAAATGCCGGACATTTGAGGCATTTTTTGAAACTCCACCCGGACAGCCCCGCAAAAGAGGACATATCCGGTGAAAAGAGGAGGTATGGTCAGTCTATCGTAGCTCTGTCGCTGCTAGCATGCCTTGTGTTGTGCCTCGGTGTGCATTGTTTACACAACGTGCGGTACGCTACTCAAAATATCCGTGTGGAAACTCGTTTGGTACACCTCCGAAACGAACCGAACCCCCCGTACTGAAACGGTTCAATACGAATACACATACCGTTACACCCCTACTTAAATCCTATAATATAACCCTTTACTCTTCAAAAACTCCCAATAGTGCCCTCACGTTTCCTATTCCACGTGTTTAACATTCCAGCCATTGTTAATTCATGTATACCTGCTGTATATCTGTTAGTGTTCTCTTCAACACACCTCTGTGTCTCATATTTACTTCACCTAATTACACCCCTAATGTTCAACACTCTTCCTCCTGACAACCCTCACACACACACAGTCTCCACAACAAACAAATGCAGCACACTGCGTAGGAAAGCCTAATGGCGTGATCAGTTTCAAGTGTGACTCCCGTCTTTGCCCCCTCATCAGGAGTAAGTTGTAGAAACAGAAAAAACATGTGAAAAACATAACAATGGCCAAGATGACAGTAACAAGTAAGCACTACAGAACACAAAATCACAAACATAAGAAATGTTGGATTAATGGGATGTATTGTATTCAAGAGTGTTAAAAATGTACACTGAACCGAAACTGTGTCACAAATTTAGGATGATGTTAATCTACGTTTAAAACGCTTCCTTGTGGTCTAAATAATATGTATTAGATATGCTTTGGTGTACATTTCGACACAATTTTGATCCACAGTCACTTTTTACAACCTGTTTTTATAGTCTGTCTGCAAGATGTTTGCTTCTGGAGGCATTCCCAGATTGCAAATGAAACCACGCCTCACCGTTTCCAAAAGTATCATCACTTATCTTTTGAAAAATACACTGTTTGAATATATATCTTGAAGTCGTCACAACAATTATGTTCCTGACATGTTTGCAAATTAACACGGTCACATTAAGTACACTTGCACACTCGATCAATTCAGAATCTGCATCAAAATAGCTGCTATTAGAAGCATTTATGTCACATCATTTTGCACATTTGTCCAAAATTATTAGATTAGATTAGATTAGATAGTACTTTATTTGTTCCGTCAGGAAAATTACAATTTTCAGCACAATCCCATTCAAGATCAGACAAACATTAAAGGGAGACAGAACAGGATCGCTGACGGGTCTGCCGGCTTCCAGCGCCCCTTACAAAAAAAGATGAGATACAGGTAAACAAGGGGGGGAGAAAAAAATAGAAGATAAAATAAAAAAATCGGTCTTAGCCTGGGCCCTGGAGAGGGGGTGCAGACTGAGGCCAAGGGAAAAAAACAACAACTCATAGCCATAGTACACATCCCTCTTACATGTGTGTAAGAGGGAAACATCAAACATAAAAGAACACATTGGACATTAAAAACATTAAAGCAGCAGATACAACCAGACACTTCTACATACAGCTATGAATAAAAAGTAAAAGAAACATATCCACTGTGGTGGCCTCTGGGGTGTTCCACGCCATCGTCCGCTGGGGTGGAGGGAGGATGGCCAGAGACAGGAGCAGACCCAACAAAGCAACCAGGACAGCCGACTCCACTCTCGGCCAGTGTCAAGTTCGCATGGATGAGCGATGATACGTCCAAGGAGACTGAGGTGTCCGACACCTGCTCACCCAGCCAAGACACCACGAAGCCTCTCCGTCCCAGCGCTCAGTGCTAGCTCCGCAGCCCTGTCCCCTCATCCGCATCTTCTCCAGTCCCTCCAAAGCGACTCCGGTGTGGCAGAGACCCAGCAGCTGGTCTCCATGGCCAAAAGGCTCCCGGGAGGCAGATCCAGAAGTCCACAAAAAAAGCACCACAGAGGTCACGAAAGTGACACATCTTGTCACACAGTCCCAAAGGGTCCTGGACCAAAAGGCAAAAAAAATATAATAACACATGAAAACAAGAGGGAAACACAAAAGGATGACACAAGAGCACAGAGCTCCTGCCTACAGCAGCCACTACAGCAGCGCCATCTTGGAAAAAAACAACAACAAAAAAAAACATGAACAAGTATAACAACATGAACAAGAAAGAAAACACAATATTCATCATGGTCTCCTTTAAACGTTTGATTGATTGATTGAAACTTGTATTAGTAGATTGCACAGTACAGTACGTATTCCGTACAATTGACCACTAAATGGTAACACCCCAATAAGTTTTTCAACTTGTTTAAGTCGGGGTCCACGTTAATCAATTCATGGTACAAATATATACTATCAGCATAATACAGTCATCACACAGGTTAATCATCAGCGTATATACATGGAATTATTTACATCATTAATGTTAGGGAAATGTCCTGATATTCGCAGCAATATGATTAATAATTATAATTAGACTTAAACTTAGACTTCCTTTTTATCGTCATTCAAATTTGAACTTTACAGTACAAATAAGAACGAAATTGTGTTGCATTAGCTCTTGGTAGTGCGGGATAAAAAAAAAAGGCATAAGGTGCAGATATAAATAAATAGATTACTGTACAGATAAATACATTGCACTTAAGCATATGCATCCAGATTTATGGATATATGTTATCTTGTCTTTTTTATTCCAGCGAGTTAATCCATTTTGGGGGGAGTTGAGGGGATAATTTAATTATGATGCGTTCAAGAGTCTTACGGCCAGAGGGAAGAAGCTGTCACAGAACCTAGAGGTTCTGCTACGGAGGCTGCGGAACCTCTTCCTAGAGTCCAGCAGTGAAAACAGTCCTTGGTGGGGGTGGGAGGAGTCTTTGCAGATTTTCTGAGCCCTGGTCAGGCAGCGGCTTTTTGCAATCTCCTGGATAGGAGGAAAAGGAGTCCTGATCATCTTTACCGCCTTCCTCACCACTCTCTGGAGAAACTTCCAGTCTGAGGCATTGCAGGCTCCAGTCCAGACAGAGATGCTGTTGGTCAGCAGGCTGTCTATAGTGCCTCTGTAGAATGTGGTGAGAATGGGGTAGGGAGCTGTGCTCTTTTCCTCCAACGCAAAAAGTGCATGCGCTGCTGAGCTCTTTTTACAAGAACTCCGATGTGTAGGGACCAGGTTATATTGTCAGTGATCTGCACCCCCAGGAACGTGGTGCTGCTTGTCATCTCCACCGCTGTGCCGTTGATGAAGATAATATGCTCAAGTCATTGATTGCTGTGGAGTGTTAGTATATTTACAGTCAAATGCCACATGGTAAAAAACATACAGAAATGAATTGTAATCTGTTTATTCTATTCAGCACCATGGCCAGCTCCCAAATCACTGCATAATTTGAATTACGGTCTGACGTTTACCTAATGTTGTACCAGGTGGGTGTATGACACAAAATAACCCAAGTCCTGTATTTTTGTTTGGACATTGTCGCTGACATTGTGTGCTGATATTCAATTTGTCATAGTTCAAAACCTTCCTTTTGGGGCTCAACCCCTTTCAGACTTGCTCCAGCAACATTGCAATGTGTGAATGAGTAGGCTGGCGTTCCCTGGATACGCAACAGTTTTATATGTTTTGAACTTGTGCTTCTCTGGTAGTAATTTGCTTTATAAAAGTCACCCCTGGTCTGGTTATTGTGGTTCTAAATAATAAACATAGACAACGCATATGTATTTATTCATGGTTAGAGGCTGTCTTGTTGCATCATTCTGCAAGTTCATGTTCAGATTTACTATAATTGCATTAACAATTGCACTAACCATTAAAAACGTGGGGAGATTTTTGTGTTGTGGTTTGCTCACCAATGAACTACATACATGTTTTGTATGTATTTGTTGCCATGTCCATGTTTGGCGAGCTGGATTTTCCATCCTTGTCTTTGTGTGCATGAGTCAAAACTAAGGTGAGCTTTTTAAAGCGTGCGGCAACATGTTGGGCTACTTAATTATTTTCAAATATAAACATGAAGGATCCAGTGAGTTGCATTGTCTGATGGTTTCAATTTCATGCTTGATCCAGTGGCGAGCATAATTTCCCAGGTGGCCTCTCTCTCTCTCTTTCTCTTTCTATCTCACTCTCTCTATTTCTCTCTCGGGCTCTCTCTCTCTCTCTCTCTCTTTTACACACGCACACATGCAGGTTAGTTTGAGTCACAAGATCAACCAGAAAAAATCCAGTTGACCTGTGGGAAATATACATTGATCATGTGGTTTTCTTACTTTTTCAGATGTTATTTATTTAATTTTGTGAAAGAAATAAATTACATTTAAAATTTCTACAGTACAGTTTCATCGAGTGTGAAGTGAATCCGAACACTTATATTGTCTGTGTGTGCGCGTGCGTGTGATTGACTCATAAATTATGGATGATGAAGCAATTATTACTATATCAACTAAAGGTCATCTCTTTCTCTGTCAATCTCCTGTAGACATCTCAGGGTTTCTTCTACACATTTTTCTTACGTTGTTGTCTTGTATTATCTGATTTATCATGTCTCTCTGGTAAAATTAGTAATCTAAGTGTATTGAATCTTGTCAGGAATTTGCTAAATATGGTATAATCTAGTCCAGGGAGCTTGGGCAATTATTTTGATTCATGGGCCACATTTAGAGAAAAAAATGTGTCTGGGGGCCGGTATTTCTATTTTTAGGGACACTAATACAAAACTCTGCAATAATGTCTGATTGAATGCTAAAAACCTAATGACAGACCGCCTTAAAAATCGTAATGGAATTTTACATTTTTCTATGAACGATAAAGCACTGAATATTGACAAAATATGAATGTCACACCCCTATTCGATCGACATATTTTACAATCAAGTGAAACGCAACAAAAATGCAACAAACAGTGAAATATGAACGCAAAGGGTACAAAATAAACTCACCTGCAATCTGATATATCACTAAGCTTTAGAACTTTGATGTGAAAAGCTCCTTCCGCGTCTGTGGAAACACGTCCCGACCACACTGGTTGGTGCCTCGTCTGAGCTGCTGCGATGTCGATTACCATAGTAACTTATTAGATTACCATAGTAACTGGTATATCATTCATAAGCGCATATTCCAACCATTGAAATACTTAGTTCAAGACTTACGGTAATTTGACAACATCACTGCAAATCATAATGACAGCTACACTTTCCATCTTAAAGATCCCAAAAAATTATTTGGGAATGTTCAGCGGGCCGGATTAAAAAGCTCAACGGGCCGCATGTGGCCCCCGGGCCTTAATTTTCCCAGGTCTGATCTAGTCTATTGTTAAGGTTTCACATATCATATAAATGTAAATATTACGTATAATGTATTTCAATGGCAAACAAAGACTCAACCTCTAAATTTTTTATGTAGGACTTCACCAGCTTCAGGGTGGCAGAGGGGTTAGTGCGTCTGCCTCACAATACGAAGGTCCTGCAGTCCTGGGTTCAAATCCAGGCTCGGGATCTTTTTGTGTGGAGTTTGCATGTTCTCCCGTGAATGCGTGGGTTCCCTCCGGGTACTCCGGCTTCCTCCAACCTCCGAAGACATGCACCTGGGGATAGGTTGATTGGCAACACTAAATTGGCCCTAGTGTGTGAATGTGAGTGTGAATGTTGTCTGTCTATCCATGGCATGGGTAACTTACACATTCGTGAAGGCACCATTATTGCTGAAAGGTACATACAGGTTTTGGAAAAACATATGCTGCCGTGTAAGCGCCGTCTTTTTGACGGACGCCCCTGCTTATTTCAGCAAGACGATGCCAAGCGGCATTCAGCACGTGTTACAGAAGCGGGGCTTCGTAAAAAAAAGAGTGTGGGTACTTTCCTGGCCCACCTGCAGTCCAGACCTGTCTCCCATCGAAAATGTGTGGCGCATTATGAAGCGTAAAATTCGACAGCGGAGACCCCGGACTGTTGAACGACTGAAGCTCTACATAAAACAAGAATGGGAAAGAATTCCACTTTCAAAGCCTCAACAATTAGTTTCCTCAGCTCCCAAACCTTTGAGTGTTGTTAAAAGATAAGGTGATGTAACACAGTGGTGAACATGCCCTTTCCCAACTACTTTGGCACGTGTTGCAGCCATGAAATTCTAAGTTAATTATTATTTGCAAAAACAAAAAAAGGTTTATGAGTTTGAACATCAGATATCTTGTCTTTGTAGTGCATTCAATTGAATATGGGTTGAAAAGGATTTGCAAATCATTGTATTCCGTTTATATTTACATCTAACACAATTTCCCAACTCATATGGAAACGGGGTTTGTATAAATTAAGAAAAGCAACTCAGAACAACAGGAAAAGAATAAAATCCCACTCTTGTGAAAACCACCAAACATTTACTTTAAGCAGTGTTTTCCATATAATCTTATCTATTTGTGACATGATCAGGTTGGTGTCAATACATGTATGTACATGTATTTTCTGAATGTTCTGGGGTCGTTTGGATTGGACATTTCCAAACTGTAAATCATGTTGGTATCGTAACCCAAAATCAACACTAGATCCCTATTTTTATGTAATGAACAAAAAAACCTAGTCATTTATTTTCCACTGACCCTGAAGCACGTTTTGTATTATAGCCCCATTTGCAACTACTTTGAAGTTCAAGACAAATTTAGTAAATACTGTGGAGAATACTTGACCCTCACATATCAACTTGTTTTTGTGTTCAACATAATTTGTTGACACATTTTAATCTTAATGGCCTCTAGTGCTTCTTTTAGGAAACAATCCACAGAGGAATTTGAGTGAGATTTTGGCTTTCTAGTCGGTTGAGATGCAGCAGAAGCCATGGGCAGAAGTGGTACGCTGTCTTACCCCCCAGAGGCACTGGCAGACCGCTGGTCTAAACTCTACTAATGGTTCCACATTATCAAATATCACGATGCCTCAACCCTTCAGTTACACACTGATCCTAGAGGTATAACACTTGGTGTGAACTGGTATTCAGTAATTAACAGTATTTCACCATCTGCTGTTATAGCCTCAACCTGTACTGCATCATCCATTTTATGGTTTTCGACTTTAGTTCATTTTTAAAGGGGAATTGCATTTTTTTTTCAGCCTATTGTTCACAATCCTTATGAGGAATAAGAACAATTTTTGGGTTGTTTTTTTTCCGCTTTCTAACATGTAAAAATCGGCTCGTTCTTGGTGGCTAGCAATGCAGCTAATTGAAACAATCAATTATAGATCTAAATCCCTTTGAAAATGCATTTAAAAACTCTCAAAAATACTTTGTTTATGTTCCGTAACCTGTATAATAACCAAGCTGTTGCGACATTGTTATTGTAAGAGTGAACACTGAGGAAATAGTTTTCAAGCGTACCAACACATTAACATGCTTTGACATTGGCTGTAAAAGCTAGCTCCGGAAAAAGATTACCTAGCTGCTACGTCAACGAGAAACTTGTTTGAGTTTGTAATGCACAACACAATGCGATAAAACACTGATCTGTACTGACTGAAAAACATGAACAATAATATACAGTATCTGCAAAGTATTAGCCCACATTTCATGTTTTGTTTGTACACAGCTAGCCAGACAGCGTATGCTATGCTCTGTTGTAGTACGGTGATGTGCTGCATGTATTATGAACAATGTTAAAGTATGACTCAATCGATGGACAGTTGTGTGTTTGGCTCAGCTGGTCGGGTTCATTATTTCCAGTTTATTTGGGTAAGCACTCCATTTATGGTGAATTAGCTTGGCTTCATATTCCACATTTTACTGCTTTGAGTCACACCAAGCTCACTCTCTTGGCGTCCATCTGCTCCACAGTCTCACCTTTCCTTTGTGCTGGCTTCTACAAGCAGTAGTTCATCCTCCATATGTTCAGCTTCAAAAATATAAAATTGTGAATCCTCATTTGTCCAAAAATAGTTGTCTTTGTTGTCAGTTACCCAAGTCTGCAATGATTAAAACACACACACACTCCTTTGTTTCCAGAAGTAGAAACAAACATTTGTTGCCAGGAGTCGGAAGTGCGCTGCTATGGAAACGATATCAACGCGCTGAAAAAAAACAGTCTTGTTGATGGTTCAAATTAAAAAAATGTTGCAAATACTATACATATTGTGTGTATTACTACATTATATATAGACTTGCAGTGTGTATATACAGGACTGTCTCAGAAAGTTTGAATATTGTGAAAAAGTCCTTTGTTTTCTGTAAAGCAACTAAAAACATAAAAATGTCATACATTGTGGATTCATTACACATCAACTGAAATATTGCAAGCCTTTTATTATTTCAATATTGCTGATTATGGCATACAGCTTAAGAAAACTCAAAAATCCTATCTAAAAAAATTAGAATATTTCCTCAGACCAAGTAAAAAAAAAGATGTATTACAGTAAAAAAAAATCAAACATTGGAAAATGTCAATTAATGCACTCAGTACTTGTTTGGGAATCCGTTTGCACAGATTACTGCATCAATGCGGCATGGCATGGAGGCAATCAGCCTGTGGCATTGCTGAGGTGTTATGGATGCTCAGGATGCTTCAATAGCGGCCTTTCGCTCATCTGCATTATTGGGTCTAGTGTCTTTCAGCTTCTTTTTCACAATACCCCACAAATTCTCTTTAGGGTTCAGGTCAGGGGAGTTGGCAGTCCAATCGAGGACAGTGATGCCATGGTCAGTACACCAGTTACTGGTGGTTTTGGCACTGTGGGCAGGTGCCAGATCATGCTGTAAAATGAAATCCTCATCTCCATAGAGCTTTTCAACAGATGGAAGCATTTAGTGCTCTAAAATGTCTTGGTACACAGCTGCATTGACTCTGGACTTGATGAAACACAGTGGACCGACACCAGCAGCTGACATGGCTCTCCAAACCATTGCTGACTGTGGGAAGTTCCCACTGGATTTCAAGCAACTTGCATTTTGCTCCTCTACAGCCTTCCTCCAGACTTTAGCGCCTTGACTTCCAAATGAAATACAATACTTGCTTTCGTCTGAACACAGGACTCCGGACTACGCTGCAACTGTCCAGTGCTTCTTTTCCATAGCCCAAGTCAGACGCTTCTTCCGTTGTCTTGAGTTATGGAGTGGCTTGACCATGGGAATACGGCTACTGTAGATGTATCTCTTGAAAAGCTCTATGGCAGGGGTAGGGAATCTATGGCTCTAGAGCCAGATGTAACTCTTTTGATGACTACATCTGGCTCTCAAGATTAATCCTAGCTGTCATTGCTTAACACGATAAGTAATGAATAATTCATCCAACGCCCTTGACGCGAATCCTTTAGGGGTGATGGACGACTGGGCAGTGTCTGAAGAGCTGCAGCCCGCCACCGTAACCCCCCACTCCCTCCCCTCTGTTGCAAGTCTGGAGTTGTATGTTGTGATAACTATATATGCTTTGCTCTGGAGTTGTTTTTTTCCCATAGCTATTCTGTGACCCTAAACACTGTTTGTTTGTCTAATCAAATCAATCGGTCAATCAACAAAGTTTTAACTATACCTACCTACCTACCTAATTACGCTTGTAATCACAGTGTCAAAATATCTGTTTTCTACCGCACCTGTTCAAGAAGTCGCATTCATGGTAAGAAGTATTTGATTTATTATTGGTTAGCTTCAGAATAACAATGTTATTAAAAAGAATAAGAGACCTACAATACTCTAAAAATGTTGGTCTTACTAAAAAAATGCAGGTATTTAGTTATATTCAGTATTAAAAAATATACGGCTCTCACGAAAATACATTTTAAAATATTTGGCTTTCATGGCTCTCTCAGCCAAAAAGGATCCGGACCCCTGCTCTATGGGGATGATGATTTCATTTTCCAGCATGATCTGGCACCTGCCCACAGTGCCAAAACCACCAGTAACTGGTGTACTGACCATGGCATTACTGTCCCCGATTGGTGTGTAATGAATCCGCAATATATGACTTTTTTATGTTTTTAGTTTCATTACAGAAAATAAAGGACTTTATCACAATATTCTTAATTTTTTGAGACAATCCTGTAAAGCATGGTTGTCAAACTCTAGCCCGTGGGCTAAATTTGGCCCGCCGTGTAATTTCATTTGGCCCTAGAGGCAATATCAAATTAACATTAGAGCTGGCCCGCCGGTATAATGACAATATAACATATTATAACACCACATTCACAGCTAATACTCATACTTGCCAACCCTTCCGATTTCCCTGGATGACTCCTGAAGTTCAGTGCCCCTCCCAAAAATCTCCCGGCCAACCTTTCTCCCGATTTCCACCCGGACAACAATACTCGGGGCGTGCCTTAAAGGCACTGAATGTGCGTGCCGGCCCAATCACAAAATATCTATGGCTTTCACAGACGCACACAAGTGATCGCAATTCATACTTGGTCAACAGCCATACAGGTCACACTGAGGGTGGCCGTATAAAGAACTTGAACACTGTAACAAATATGCGCCACACTGTGAACCCACACCAAATAAGAATGACAAACACATTTCGGCAGAACATCCACACTGTAACACGACAGAACAAATACCCAGAACCCCTTGCAGCACTAACTCTTACGGGACGCTACAATATACATCCCCGCTACCACAAACTCCACCACCCAAACCCCGCCCACCACATTGTTATTTTTATTTTCTAATTTATTAGCCTGTGGAAAAAGTTAATGTTGATATTTACCTCAGAAGGCTGCAAGTAGAAAAGAGGCCTAACATTTTTCATTCAAATTTGGTTTAATATACTATTGATGTTTTTTCGTTTTTATTTTGAAAGTGGATTTTGTACTATTAAGTTATATAAGCGTCGCTTGTTCCATATTTAGTGTTAAAGCAAATCAGTGTCGCAAACTGAACTCTAATTAACGTTTTATTCACGCACTTTCTCTTGCTCTTTCAAGGCTTGAATGTTTGATTCATTCACTGTTATTTTATTTTCAAATGTATTATTAGCCAGTGGAAAAAAGTTTATTTTGATCTAGAAAATAGGCATTCCATTTTTGTTTAAATTGTATTTGATATGCCATTGATATTTTTGAATTATTATTATTATTATTTGAAACTCGATTTTGCATGTCACTATGAAGATATATAAGCCTTGTTTGTTCAATATTCAATGAAAAACCTGTTTGGGTCCCTATCAAAAGGTTAATTTGTTCAACCTTGGCCCGTGGCTTTGTTCAGTTTTACATTTTGGCCCGCTATGTATTTGAGTTTGACACCCCTGCTGTAAAGTATTGATGGAGGGTTTTGAAGTTGTTTTAGAAGGCTTTGAAGGCTACAACGTTGACTGACATTAGCCACATCTTCCAAGTGTTTATCATCTTTAAAATCCTAAAAAAAAAAAAAACAATAAATAAAAAAAACATGTGTTATTTTCCCTCATAATGATTGTGAACAATGGGCAAAATTCCAAAAAGAGTGCAGTTCCCCTTAAAGAATACGTTTTTTCTCTACACGTCTGCATTTGATCTATTCTGACTTTGATGACTTCAGTCTCAAGCACACTCTCAATCTCCTTAAAACCAAACATTGACAAATGGTGATCAGTGTTCCAACGAAAGCCTCTAATCAAGAGTAACCTTAATTTAAAATGTAATCTGATAGTAGCCGCTTTTGTGCTTTGGGTAAATTGGATTTCACAATTGGAAGGACAAAGGGAAGGTGGAGCTGGTGACAGCAACAGTCAAGGCAGGAATTGTATCGTCACTTTGCCTGTGTGCGATGTATTACACTTCTCACAATCTCTCCTAAATGTGACTGCGTATAAATAAAGTAAACCCGTTAAGGGATACAAAAAATGTTGTCTTAATAATGTGTAAATGCAAATTAATCACCAAAAATATTGCTTTATTCACGTATTAATGCTGATTAATCATACAATTGTTATTAACTAACATTGTATTTGTGTCGGCAGCATGGCGGAAGAGGGGTTAGTGCGTCTGCCTCACAATACGAAGGTCCTGAGTAGTCCTGGGTTCAATCCCGGGCTCGGGATCTTTCTGTGTGGAGTTTGCATGTTCTCCCCGTGAATGCGTGGGTTCCCTCCAGGTACTCCGGCTTCCTTCCACCTCCAAAAACATGCACCTGGGGATAGGTTGATTGGCAACACTAAATTCTCCCTAGTGTGTAAATGTGAATGTGAATGTTGTTTATCTATCTCTGTTGGCCCTGTGATGAGGTGGCGACTTGTCCAGGGTGTAAGCCGCCTTTCGCCCGATTGTAGCTGAGATAGGCACCAGCGTCACCCTGCCACCCCAAAAAGGGAATAAGCGGTACAAGATGGATGGATGTATTTGTGTCATTGGGGTATGTTATTTTAGTTCAGATTATGCAAGCCAGTGACTAATTTAATCAGATTTGAAAAAATATAAAATTTCAATATATGCTGTGGATGTAACGCCACAGTTTGTATGGATTACACTAGGGACGGCGTGGCGCAGTGGGGAGAGTGGCCGTGCGCAACCCGAGGGTCCCTGGTTCAATTCCCACCTAGTACCAACCTCGTCACGTCCGTTGTGTCCTGAGCAAGACACTTCACCCTTGCTTCTGATGGGTGCTGGTTGGCGCCTTGCATGGCAGCTCCCCCCATCAGTGTGTGAATGTTTGTGTGAATGGGTGAATGTGGAAGTAGTGTCAAAGTGCTTTGAGCACCTTGAAGGTAGAAAAGCGCTATACAAGTACAACCCATTTATCATTTATAATTTATTCTAATTCAGTTCATACAGTGTATCCGCAAAGCATTCCCAGCTTTTTCTACATTTTGTTATGTTACAGTCATTCTAACATCTAATTAATTGTTTTCCTCAAAATTCGGCAGACAATGCTCCATAATGACAATGTGAAAAGATTGTTTTTTCAATTTTGCAAATATTATTAAGAATAAACAAATCACATGTACCTATAGTCACAGCTTTTGATCAATACTTTGTTGATGCACCTTTGGCAAGTATTTTTTAATACGATGCCACAAGCTTGGCACACCTATCTTTGGCACACCCATCCATCAGTTTAGCACATTCCTCTTTGCAGCGCCTCTCAGCATCAGGTTGGATGGGAAGCGTTGGTTTTCAACCAGGTTGTCTCTGTACATTGCTGCATTCATCTTAGTCTAGTCAGGGAGGTGACCAAGAACCTGATGGTCCCTCTGTCAGAGCTACACCATTCCTCTGTGAAGAGAGAAGAACCTTACAAAAGGAAAACCATCTCTGCAGCAAACCATTAATCAGACCTGTATGGTAGTTGCCAGACGGAAGCCAAAATGCACCTGAAATACTCTCAGACCACGAGAAACAAATTGATTTGGTCTGATGAGACAAATATTGAACTGTGGCGTGACTACCAAACATCATATTTGGAGCAAACCAGGCACAGCTCATCACCAGGCCAATATCATCCCTACATTGAAGCATGGTGGGCGCAGCATCATGATGTGGGGATGTTTTTCAGCGGCAGGAACTGGGAGACTAGTCAGAATGCAGTAATGTGCAGAGAAATCTTGGATGAGAAAAAAAAAAACAATTCCCATTCAACCTGACGCTGAGGTGCTGCAAAGAGGAATGGGCGAAACTGCCTAAAAATAGGAGAGCCAAGCTTGTGGCATCGTATTAAAAAAGACTTGAGTCTGTAATTGCTGCCAAAGGTGCATCAACATAGTATTGCTCAAATGCTGTGAATATTTGAATGTGTTTTTCAGCTTTTTATTTTTAATACATTTGTAAAATGAATTATTTTTTTTAATCACATTGTCATTATAGGGTGTGAATTTATCACATTTTGGAATAAGGCTGTGACATAACGTGAAAAAAGTTAAGCGCTGTGAATACTTTCCAGATGCATTACAGGAAACAAATACAACTTGATTGCAAATGTGTGAATTAATTGTACTTGTTACTCATCGGGTTTATTTTTGGTGCTGTTAAAAGTAACACGTTAACAGAAAGGAATGTTCGCAATAATCACGTACATACGCAGCTTAGTCGTACAATTTATTTTGATCGGATATGCTCCTTTACTTTAACCGTGGATGGTTACCTGAAAGGCGGTTGGTTATATGGTCAGTGATCAGGTCAATACATATGCCACTGCAAAGATGAGTGAGGGGATTCCGACTGGTGAAATTTCACTTCAAAATACACCCAAATGGTACTTAAGAAAAATCTGTTACCAAGGTTTTAGCAAACAAATTACGTGTAAAACATAAAAAGTAACAAATGATTAATAACGGTTAATGCAAATTAAAAAGAGTGACTTATCTGATCTTTAAAAAATAATTTGACAATGTGAGTTCATTTTGATTACAGAAACAAGATTACACAATAATACAGAACATATATACAGTGTCACACAAAAATTAACATGTCCAAATAGGAATTTATTTCATATTTTTTTTGCCATTTCACAGCTATAAGTAATATTCACTTCCTGTATTCAATATGTAACATAAATGTGTGCATACCGTATTTTTTGGATTATAAGTCGCAGTTTTTTTCATAGTTTTGCGACATATACTCCGGAGCGACTTATGTGTAAAATTACTAACACATTACTGTAAAATATTAAATAATATTATTTATCTCATTCGCGGAACAGACGAAGAAAATGTCAGCAATCATCACACACGTTAACCAATAAGAATTCGGCGGGGGAGGGTCATGGCAGAAGTGCATTGTGGGTCACGGGATGCTAATTACTATATGCTATATGCTCCTGCCGTAGCTATTAAAATGGATCATTTTATCATTGGCGGTAACTTATCAAAACTGAGAAAGGCTGAACAAAAATGGCACCGAAAAGGAAATCATGTACTGCAGATTACAAGCTGGACGTAGTGAAATATGCAGCAGAGGAAGCGGCGCATACCTTTGGAGTCGGCAGAGTTGTTTAGAAGCGACTTCGAGGAAGAAGATTTCATCGGATTTATCAAATAGGAGTGACAGATTGTTTGGTAAACGTATAGCATGTTCTATATATTATAGTTATTTGAATGACTCTTACCATAATATGTTATGTTAACATACCAGGCACGTTCTCCGTTGGTTATTTATGCGTCATATAACGTACACTTATTCAGCCTGTTGGTCACTATTCTTTATTTATTTTAAATTGCCTTTCCAATGTCTATTCTCTGTGTTGGATTTTATCAAATCAATTTCCCCCAAAAATGCAACTTATTCTCTAGTGCGACTTATATATGTTTTTTTCCTTCTTTATAATGCATTTTCGGCCGGTGCGACGTATACTCCGGAGCGATTTATAATCCGAAAAATACGGTACATGCATACATACAATAATAATAAATACATTCAAATAAATTATATATTATCGAGGAATTTTAATCCACATAAACACAGGCTTATATAGTAGATTGTTGCATACAGCATATTTATTATCAAAGTTCCAGATTTGTCCTTGTACTTTAACACTTTAAGGTTAAACTGTTTCTTAAAACCAATAATATCAGCACGTTACTTGAGTTATTTGCTCAGTACTTTAATCCATTACTGTTTTTTCTCAAATGTTTCCATCACAGAGTGAAAATAGGGGCTATGCAAAATAAACAATCACACCTAAAATATGTCCCCACGTGAATAAGCAACCTGCAGTATTTATGCTCAGCCACGCACATGAATGCATTTTTCGGTATATAGTGGTTGTAAGTACAAAACAAACACATGCAATCAAATACCAGCGCTCAACACTCAAGCATGCATTGGTTTTGTTATACCTGCTTCCCCAGACACACATTTTCTTCAGAAGAGCAAATACACACAGTATAAAGTCAAAACGTCATGATTTGAATACATACCGTATGTTCCAGACTAGAGTGTGCATTGCAATTCGTTGCTTTACAGACCACCAGCATATGTTTGGGAAAAGTGCCACTGACCTGTGACATTAGAATTACCACGCCATGTGGCAGATTGTTCAATCCATTTATTAAGTTGGCAGCTATTAACCCTCCTGTGAAGTGATGCTTTAAGTGTGCAAGTTGAAAGTGGGGGAAAAACCTGCTCTTACAAACATGCATGATGGTTTTCCATAATGTGTTTAAAAATGAAATTTCAAACTAGTAATCTGCATTTTGAAAATAACGACATGTTATGTTGCATGCAAAGGAATTACCACTTACAAAAACTCTACATTAACACACGTACGACCCACGCCGAGTCCTAAGCAAGCATTTAAAAATAGACCACAGCTCATAAATAAGGTTAACATGCATCACCATGACAATACGAGCCAATGCAGATTATCAAACTGTTTGTCTTAAGTCTTTAGCAAGTGAATAATTGCTGATCCATACCTCTGTAGTCTTGTATCAATCAATCAATCAATGTTTATTTATATAGCCCTAAATCACAAATGTCTCAAAGGACTGCACAAACCACTACGACTACGACATCCTCGGAAGAACCCACATAAGGGCAAGGAAAACTCACACCCAGTGGGACGTCTGTGACAATGATGACTATGAGAACCTTGGAGAGGACCACAAATGTTGGCAACAAGACTCCTAGGTACTTGAACTCCTCCACTTGAGGCACGGTCTCCTCCCCAACCCGGAGATGGCACTCTACCCTTTTCCGGGCGAGAACCATGGACTCGGACTTGAAGGTGCTGATTCTCATTCAGGTCGCTTCACATTCGGCTGCGAACCGATCCAGTGAGAGCTGAAGATCCCGGCCAGATGAAGCCATCAGGATAGCATGTCAGTATTCATTTGATTTTGGTCTACTGTATTTTAAGTTACAGGAGTGTTCTAGTGTTTTAAAAGGCCTTCTGCACAAAAGGAGTCTCTAACATGTTTTTTTTTTGTTTTTTTTAACTGAAGTCACGGACCACCAGTTAAATAGCCTAAAAGATGAAAATGAGAGGACCTAAAATAGAACCCTGAGGAACACCGCTATTATAAGTAAAGTTGAACAAATGACTACTGACTGCATCTGATGAAGCTACAGCAACAGCTTAGTTACATAATTCACGTACAAAAATAACTTCCAAAAAAGAGAGGACTTAAAAGGGTGCCTTGAGGAACGCCTCATTTTCACATGTTTGGACCCCAGTGTTCTATGTTTGCTAGCAAAAGGTACAATGTCAATTAGAGATCTCCGGTAATGGCTTTTTTGCCGGTATCCGATATTCCGATATCATCCAACTCTTAATTACCGATACCGATATCAACCGATACCGATACACAGAGTCGTGGAATTAACACATCATTATGCATCATTTTCGTGTGATGCCCCGCTGGATGCATTAAACAATGTAACAAGGTTTTCCAAAATAAATCAACTCAAGTTATGAAAAAAAATGCTAACACGGCACTGCCATATTTATTATTGAAGTCACAAAGTGCATTATTTTTTTAACATGCCTCAAAACAGCAGCTTGGAATTTGGGACATGCTCTCCCTGAGAGAGCATGATGAGGTTGAGGGGGCGGGGTTAAGGCGTGCGTGTGTGTGTGTGGGTGGGGGGGGGGGGGGGGGGGGGTAGCGGGGTGTGTATATTGTAGCGTCCAGTAAGAGTTAGTGCTTCATGGGGTTCTGGGCATGTGTTCATGTTGTGTTACGGTGTGGATGTTCTCCCGAAATGTGTTTGTCATTCATTTGTTTGGTGTGGGTTCACAGTGTGGCGCATATTTGTAACAGTGTTAATGTTGTTTACACGGCCACCTTCAGTGTGACCCGTATGGCTGTTGACCAAGTCTGCCTTGCGTTCACGTGGGTGAAAAGCCGTTGATATCATGTGATTGGGCCGGCATGCAAAGGCAGTGCCTTTAAGGTTTATTGGCGCTCTGTGCTTCTCCCTACCTCCATGTACACAGCGGTGTTTTAAAAAGTCATACATTTTACTTTTTGAAACCGATACCGATAATTTTGAAACCGATAATTTCCGATATTTCATTTTAAAGCATTTATTAGCCAATAATATCGGACTTCCGATATTATCTGTAATGTCAATGCAAGGATGTGCCAATGTGTTTGCAGAAGTCCAAGTTCCTCTATACCAGTGTTTTTCAACTTTTTTTTGAGCCAAGGCACATTTTTTCCGTAGAAAAAATGTTCAGGCACACCACCAGCAGAAATCATTAAAAAACGAAACTCAGTTGACAGTAAAAAGTCGCAATTGTTGGATATGACTTTAAAGCATCACCAAGCATGCATGACTATATAGTCATGCTTCTTGTCTTGCGCTCCTATTTTGGTGTTTTTTTGTCTTTTTTTTGGTAATTTCCTGTAGCAGTGTCATGTCTTCCTTTGAGCGATATTCCCGCATCTACTTTGTTTTAGTAATCAAGAATATTTCAGTTGTTTTTATTCTTCTTTGTATGGACATTGTTGATCGTCAAGTCATGTTGGGATGTACATTGTGGACGCCGTCTTTGCTCCGCAGTAAGTCTTTGCTGTCGTCCAGCATTCTGTTTTTATTTTCTTAGTAGCCAGTTCAGTTTTAGTTTCGTTCTGCACAGCCTTCCCTAAGCTTCAATGCCTTTTCTTAGGGGCACTCGCCTTTTGTCTAGTTTTGGTTTAAGAATTAGATACCTTTTTACCTTCACGCTGCCTCCCGCTGTTTCCGTCTTCTACAAAGCAATTAGCTACCAGCTGATATGGCAGAGTAAACCTGTAATTACAGGGTTACTCTGCCGAGCTCTAGACAACACAGACACTCAACAACAACACATCATTTACAGACTAGAATTACTGGTTTGCACAAACATATTTTTAACCCAAATAGGTGAAACTAGATAATCTCCCACGGCACACCAGTGTGCTGCGGCACAGTGGTTGGAAAACACTGCTCTATACAACAGCAGCACGCTAGAGTTTTTTTTAGAAATGTGCTGCAAAAATTTCAGTCTCACAAATTTTAAACTAGCCGCCACTTGAACAGCCCAGCTATAGAGAATTATATAAATTTTATATAAGTCCTTCTCAACTTGTACGTAAGACAGTTTTTATTTCTAAACTAAGTTTTAGCTGTATGAAGTGTGGACTGACTGTTTATTCACATAGAGTCTATGTCGGAGTCATTTGTGATGGTAGAGCCTGGTAAATTCATTCATTACGTGTTAAATTATCACATATATTTCTCACATGCGCCTTTCCGTTGACAAGGTGTCTTACCGTGACAGATAGTGAGTCAAGGGCAACGTATATTACCTGCCAGCCTCAAACACACACCTCATGTTAAATAAATTATCTGTGCATTAGACTGTGAGGCTATGAACTGTCTAAATCAATCAGCAGCCCGGCCAGCTTAGATGCCAAGGAGGCTGCAGCAGAGCGGCCGCAGTGTCATGCTGAAACGCAGCAATCCCCGCCCTCCCCGTGAAGGGAAATTAAGAAGGTAGTTAATCAAAAGTGCATTAGCATACGACGCTGAGCTCCGTCCACCCCAACACACCCTGCACATTATAGTCACTTAGTCAGGCCGTGTGAGGAGAATAACAAATCCTTACCACATTTCATTGTTTGACTAAAACAGACCGCGTCGAGCCTTAAGCGTTAAATGAGTTTTTTGACCTCACGACCAGACAAACTTTATTTAAAATCCCCTGCAAGAATTCTAAACTGCTTCCCAATATTGTTCAAATGTAATAATGGTATTCAGCTCTCTGCTGAATAACAACAGAAGAAGAAAACTGATCGATTGACCTTGCTGTAAAATGTCAATTAAGTTTATTTCAAGGTTAAGGCAACCTGCATGATGGACACCCGCCTATCTATTAGTACACAATATACTATTAGCATTACTCAGCAACAGTGTGGGGAACTTCTTGAAAAAAGTAATTAGTTATAGTTCCTAGCTAATTTCCCCAAGATGTAATCACATTAGAAACAGGAATAACACTTCGTGAATGGTATTATCTACCAGGGAAATTGTTAATTGTTGGGGACGGAGAGGCATAATGTAAATTAAAGGCCTACTGAAACTCACTACTACCCATCATGCAATCTGATAGTTTATATATCAATGATGAAATATTAACATTGCGGCCTTTTTAGTTTACTAAATTGCAATTTTAAATTTCCCGGGAGTTTCGTCTTGAAAACGTCGTGTAATGATGACGTGTACGCAAGACGTCACGGGTTTTTAGGAAGTATGAGCGCTGCGCACACACACACAGCTAAAAGTCGTCTGCTTTAACCGCATAATTATACAGTATTTTGGACATCTGTGTTGCTGAATCTTTTGCAATGTTTTCAATTAATATTGGAGAAGTCAAAGTAGAAAGATGGAGTTGTGAAGCTTTAGCCTTTAGCCACACAAACACACAGTGATTCCTTGTTTAAAATTCCTGGAGGTGAAACTTTACTATGGATCAGAGCGCGGTCAAGCGAAAATGACTCACAACGGAATGTCAACCAGCAGGTTTCGGTGAGAAAATTGTGGTTAAAAATTTCACTTCTTACGGGAGAAAAGCTGAGCTTGTGCCGTCCATAGCTGCCGTCGACTCCCCTGAGACACTGCGCGTCAACACACCCGTGGAGACACCCTTCTGACTATCAGGTAATATTAAACTCACTGAAACACTAGCAACACAATAGAAAGATAAGGGATTTCCCAGAATTATCCTAGTAAATGTGTCTGAAAACATCGGAATCCGTCCCAATGAAATCGCGTTTTTTTTTTTTTTTCTAGTCCGTCGCTATCAATATCCTCAAACACAAATCTTTCATCCTCAAATTAATGGGGAAATTGTCGTTTTCACGGTCCGAATAGCACTTTTTGTTGGAGGCTCTCATTAAAAACAATGTGAATATGTGAGGAGCCATCAACATGTGACGTTGTCGTCTGCGACTTCCGGTAGAGGCAGGGCTTTTCTCTTAGCACCGAAAGTTGCAAACTTTATCGTTGATGTTCTCTACTAAATCCTTTCAGCAAAAATATGGCAATATCGCGAAATGATCAAGTATGACACATAGAATGGACCTGCTATCCCCGTTTAAATAAGAACATCTCATTTCAGTAGGCCTTTAAAGATTTATACAACGCCTCACCTTATTTTATGTCAAGAGGCGCATTGAAATATCAATAATAAATAACAGGGTGCTTGATATAAAATTTTACTGCAAACATATTCCTATCCACTTGCTGCCCTGTCTGATGATAGGATGCCAAATTCGCCTTAAAATTGTGGCATGTAATGTTATTATTGCACTGGTCTTGAAAGGCAGACATACTGACTTCAATACAGGGCTGTATATATATATATATATATATATATATATGTATATCTATATGTATATATATATATATATATATATATATATATATATATATATATATATATATATATACAGCCCTGTATTGAAGTCAGTATGTATATATATATATATATATATATATATATATATATATATATATATATATATATATATATATATATATATATATATATATATATACACGGCCTGGCGCAGTGGGAGAGTAGCCGTGCGCAACCTGAGGGTCCCTGGTTCAATCCCCACCTAGTACCAACCTTGTCACGTCCGTTGTGTCCTTGAGCAAGACATTTCACCCTTGCTCCTGATGGGTGCTGGTTATCGCCTTGCATGGCAGCTCCCTCCATCAGTGTTTGAATGTGTGTGTGAATGGGTAAACGTGGAAGTAGTGTCAAATCGCTTTGAGTACCTTGAAGGTAGAAAAGCGCTATACAAGTACAACCCATTTATCATTCATTTAAAATCCCCTGAACAGCAGAGAAACCTGCGAAACTGTAGGGATGAAATAGTCTGTGTTTTTACCTGATCTAACGTATATATATGTGTATATATATATATATATATATATATATATATATATATATATAAGTATATATAAAACACAGTCACGATCAAAAGTTTACATACACTTGTAAAGAACTTAATGTCATGGCTGTCTTGCGTTTCCAATTTCTACAACTCCCATTTTTTTTGTGATAGTGATTGGAGCACATACTTGTTGGTCCCAAAAAACATTCTTGAAGTTTGGTTTCTCTTATGAATGTATTATGGGTCTACTGACCAAACCCGCTGGGTTAAAAGTATACATACAGCAATGTTAATATTTGTTACATGTCCCTTCGCAAGTTTTATTGCAATAAGGCACTTTTGGTAGCCATCCACAAGCTTCTGGTTGAATTTTTGACCACTCCTCTTGACAAAATTGTTGCAGTTCAGCTAAATTTGTTGGTTTTCTGACATGGACTTGTTTTTTCAGTATTGTCCACACGTTTAAGTCAGGACTTTGGGAAGGCCATTCTAATACCTTAATTCTAGCCTGATTCAGCCATTCCTTTACCACTTTTGATGTGTGTTTGGGGTCATTGTCCTGTTGGAACACCCAACTCCGCCAAAGACCAAACCTTCTGTCTGATGATTTTAGGTTGCCCTGAAGATTTTGGAGGTAATCTTCCTTTTTCATTGTCCCAGTTACTCTCTGAAAAGCACCAGTTCCATTGGCAGCAAAACAGGCCCAGAGCATAATACTACCACCACCATGCTTGATGGTAGGAATGGTGTTCCACAGATTAAAGGTCTCATCTTTTCTCTTCCAAACATATTGCTGGGTATTGTGGCCAAACAGTTCAATTTTTGTTTCATCTGACATCACATGTACAAAGATAAGACCTTCTGGAGGAAAGTTCTGTGGTCAGATTGTCACGCCTATGGTTCATGTTTTGTTTTGTTTTGGTCATGCTATGTTTAGTTTTCTGGACATTTAGTTCTGTTTTGCATTTCCTTGTTTGTCTTTTTACCATGCCAACTGATTTAGTTTTCTGTCATGTCTGATCATGAGTTTTATATGGCCATACTACCCTAAGCATCCCCAATCTCATCTGTTCTCAAAGCTAAGCAGTGTCTGCCCTGGTTAGTACTTGGATGGGAGACTGCCTAGGAATACCAGGTGCTTTTCACCTTTGGACTCTAAGTTCTTTTTTTTTCACTCCCTGTTTTGTTACCATGACGACCAATCAGTTCACCTGTTCTCAGCCTCACACCTGTTTTCACTAATGATCATAGCTATTTAAGTCACTCTTTTTCTTGTCTTCGTCCTGGGATCTTTACACTCGCACGCACCCTACCCGTGCTGTACCAACCTTCACGCCCTCGTCCACAGTTCCATGCCGTGTAACTTTGTGTATTTATGCCACAGTGCTAGTTTTGTTTTGTTTGTATATAGTCATGCCATTGTGCTGTTTTGTTTTAAGTTTAGTATAGATTATTATCCGCCACAGAGCGCGTCCTTCGGTTGCCTTTTTGTATTTTGTTTGTTTATTTAATAAATATCATGTACCTGAATTCACGCCTCTAATCTCTCTGCGTCGAAGGAGCACACAGAATCCATGTCCATGCCTGACACAGATGAAACAAAAAAAATGCTGTTCGGCCACAAAACCCAGCTATAAGTTTCCAAAATGTGTATCAAATTGAATCCAAGTTTGAGTCACAAATGATTCCACTTTTACACAAACAAAGTGTGAAAACATGTAAAAAATAAAATTCCACTTTGAAACTTAATTTAGCCATTATGTACGGTATTCGAACTGAGCAGTGCTGAGTGTTGTTGACGTCGTAAGGTCAGAATTAAGAAAAAAAACAAAAACAATTAGTTTCTCTTGAGATGTTGCAATACCAGGTCGATGTTTCACTGTTATAACAGTCACATTGTCACGTTGGAAGAGCATTGTGATGTGTGTTGAGTCACCCCAAGATGCACGAGGACCAGGACAAGCAGGAATTGCAGGTAGGAGCTTGGTTTAATACAAAAAATGAAGACACTGGTACAAAACTGACAAAAAGAAAAGGCGTGCCTGCGCACGGGAAGCTAACGCTAACTAGCATCGAGTCCAAAGAGTCCAAAGTAATGTGCTGAGCGCAAGCGAAGCTAAGGCGAGACTTAGCAATAGTAAAGACATACAAGGTGCCAAGGAACCAAGAACGAACTGAGGTCGAAGGCCGGCTTAAATACTAAAGTAACAATCAAAACACAGGTGCGTGACAAAAGCAGAGCAGGTGGAACAAATAAGAAACCTATGGTAACCGAACAAGCAAGGAAGTGCACAAACTAGGGATCGGAAGAGTCCAAAAATAATCAGAAAACACACAAAATGACTCAAGAACAAAAACTATGTATGATCCGGGAGGCGGATCATGACAAACAGGCTTGTAAAGGTAAATAGTTAGATTACCGGTGACTATAAAACAATATTGCTGTTATTGCTAACGCTGCTCAGCAATGTCCACAACAATACTTAGAGTGCATTTCTCAGTGTAGATGAGAACTGTGTTAATATTTGATAATATTTTGATCATTTTCATTTATCTAATTTCTCACATAGTAAATTCAATCTGAGCATTGTTTCTTTTAAAAACATCATTTCTGTTTCAGCATTTGATGGGATGCCATTAGATTGTAGTGATAATGTTACGGTGAGTGATTGCATGTACTGTAGTCAATCTAGCCTGATTTTTTAATGAAATAGGATTTCAAGTCACTTTTCACACATTAAGTATTCCAGGTGTACAAGAACACTGCAATCGTTGTTTAGAGAAAGCAAAAGCATTTCCAAGTTTGTTTTGAAGACATATTTAGGGGATCAGTTCAACACCAACTCTAGAAGATACTATAGGATATTTATATGACTGATGATAACATATTGTTATTCTGGCCATGTTTTCCTTTTTCTTTTCCTCCAGATGGAACAGTGCATGTTGCATGAATCATGCAATGACAGGTAGAAATATTGTTCATATTTTTTTGTCGGCATTTACCAAGATATGATAAATGTTTTAATTTTATGATTTACATTTAGGGAGAACACAATCAAACATCCTTGTGGGAGTTCAGCATTGCTTGCTTTTTCTTTACTAATGGAATGTAAATCTCCCTCCTACATGACCCCCTTTTTATTTTCTGCAGGCCGTATTCTATGAATATAATCACCTAAATATACAACATGCAACATTTATTTTCTATTTACTTTAGGGAATAGTGTTGCAATCAGGAATTCCAGACTTGAGTCGATGGGCAGCCCATCGAAAATCTGAATAATAACATTGTTTAAAATGCAACTGACAACCACTCACACATAATGACCTGAACTCTTGGGGCCTGATCTACTGAGATCCTAATAACACGCGCTAAACAGCATGTGCAAACTATAAAATTGTGTGTGCTATTAGTGGGTGTGTTGTGGGTGATCATGTTAGATTCTGTGGCATGTTTTGAAACATGCAGCTGTGATTATAAGCATCAAGTGTTCGTTCAAGGCTAAAGCAAAATATCGAGATATATATCGTGTATCGCGATATGGCCTAAAAATATATCGATATTAGAAAAAGGTCATAAAAAAAAATCTGCATTTTTGAAAATATCTGTTCATTTTTGTTCGTTCCCGCTTGAAAAGTTATGTTTTCCGACAGTCTACGAGTCCATAAATGCATCATGACTGGTGAGCGGACTGAGAGTGGGGAAAACAGACGGGGTGAACCGTTTTGTGTGCACGTTGAGACAAGTGTTATTGCTTGTTTCAATAAAGTGATTTTTGATCGACCATTTCCTCGTCATCCTTTTATTCAGGCAAAAGCTACAAGATATTAACATACACAATTTGAGAGGTTTTGTATTTTCGGAATGTCGATAGACAAGCAATTTCTGATACTAATCTGCTACATTGAGAGGAGCCGGCAAGTCTGTGAAGTAAGTGTTTCCCAGCATGTTTTGTTGTTGTTACAATTATCACTTTTGACTGTTATGCATCTTTAATGTGACAGACGAGGTCTAATAGTTAAGGTGGAGACATTTTTCAGTCATGTACAATCGAGGTGGGCATTAGAGAACAGCTTTCTAGAACAATGAGAGGATAAAACAGATGTCTTCTTAAACTAAAGCAGGAGGAAAAAACAAAGAATAAAATCAAAGAATTAGACTGAAATAACTTAAGAGGAACATTTGACCCACGTTTGCTTTAAGCATTCACAACTAGTTCCTAAGGAGCATGCGAGTGGTCAAAATGTATTATTGATGATGTTGTGTTTGGCATTCTGCAAAATTGTCGTCTGGGGCCTTGTGCCGTTGGTTTTAAAGTGTGTGTGCGTTTGTGTGTGTGTGTGCGTGTGTGTCATGATATATTGGCGCAGTGGTCATGTTTACTGTAAGGGGCTTTTTGCCTACAGGGATATCATTGATACATAATTCATGTTGTGTGTTTATGTGCATGCATGTCTTCATGTGTGCGTAACAAAAAAAAAAAAATCTTGAGTTTCTACACTCCCACCTGATTTTTACCCTAAGCCAAGAAATATTTTTGTAGACATTGAGTCAAATCGAGCAAGGTGGAAACGAGGCATGCTCTTACTTGATGATAGATAGATAGATAGATAGATAGATAGATAGATAGATAGATAGATAGATAGATAGATATATGGATAGTACTTTATTGATTCTTTCAGAAGAGTTCCTTTAGGAAAATTAAAATTCCAGCAGCAGTGTACAGAGTTGAGATCAATTTAAAAAAGTAAAAAGTCAATAATGGGGGTGATGGACCTGGTTCTTTTTGGACACAAATCATACTGTAAATCCATCCATCCATGTTCTACCGCTTATTCCCTTTCGGGGTCAAGTTGGCGCCTATCTCCGCTACAATCGGGCGGAAGGCGGGGTACACCCTGGACAAGTCGCCACCTCATCGCAGGGCCAACACAGATAGACAGACAACATTCACACACTAGGGCCAATTTAGTGTTGCCAATCAACCTATCCCCAGGTGCATGTCTTTGGAAGTAGGAGGAAGCCGGAGTACCCGGCGGGAACCCACGCATTCACGGGGAGAACATGCAAAATCCACACAGAAAGATCCCGAGCCTGGATTTGAACCCAGGATTGCAGGACCTTTGTATTGTGAGGCAGACGCACTAACCCCTCTTCCACCGTGAAGCCCCATACTGTAAATATACTTGCATAATTTCTGGTCACATCCCCATTTCCCCCAAATTGTTGCTCTTTCGGTTTGGGCAGAGGCGTCGAACTAGTGGGGTAAGTGGGGATGTTGTACCAGGGCCCCAGGCACAGGGAGGCTTGATTTGTCAAGTGTGAAGATTTTTTATATGAGTAATACCTAAAAATATGTAATAAATTAATATAGCTCTGAAAAATCAATAATGAGGTTGCTTGAATCAAATGAAGAATTTCTTAAGACTACTAGGTTTGGGTTACTCCAGGGGTTGGGGGGGTTCATATGTCATCATATAAGTTGCATAATCTGCATTGATACATTAATGCACTGTTCTTCAACCACTGTGCCGCGGCACATTAGTGTGCCGTGGGAGATTATCTAATTTCACCTATTTGGGTTAAAATATTTTTTGCAAAGCAGTAATTATAGTTTGCAAATGATGTGTTGTTGTTGAGTGTTGGTGCTGTCTAGAGCTCGGCTGAGTAACCGTGTAATACTTTTCCATATCAGTAGGTGGCAGCAGGTAGCTAATTGCTTTGTAGGTGTCGGAAACAGCGGGAGGCAGGGTGCAGGTAAAACGGTGTCTACTGCTTAAACCAAAAATAAACAAAAGGTGAATATCCCTAAGAAAAGGCATTAAAACTTAGGGAAGGCTATGCAGAACGGAACTAAAACTAAACTGGCTACTAAGTAAACAAAAACAGAATGCTGGACGACAGCAAAGACTTACTGTGGAGCAAAGACGGCGTCCACAACGTACATCCGAACATGGCATGACAATCAACAATGTCCCCACAAAGAAGGATAAAAACAATTGAAATATTTTTGATTGCTAAAAAACAAAGCAGGTGTGGGGAATATCGCTCAAAGGAAGACGTGAAACTGCTACAGGAGAATTCCAAAAAAAGAGAAAAAGCCACCAAAATAGACAAGAAGTAAAAGACTACACAGGAAAAGAGCAAACAAGTCCAAATAAGTCAGAGTGTGATGTGACAGGTGGTGACAGTACACCTACTTTGAGACAAGAGCTATAGTCATGCATGCTTGCTCATGCTTTCGAGTCATATCCAACAATTGCGACAACGACTTTTTACTGTCAACTGAGTTTACTTTTTTAATGATTTCTGCTGGTGGTGTGCCTCCGCATTTTTTCAACGCAAAAAATGTGCCTTAGCTCAAAAAAGGTTGAAAAACACTGCATTGATGCAACAAAATGTTGTTCTTATTTGTACTGTAAAGTTGAAATTTGAATGACGATAAAAAGGAAGTCTAAGTCTACATATATTTTCTTCAAAAAGACAAAAACAAGGCTCTACAGATAGCCAAGTTGTGTTAATATTTATTAGTACAGTAGTAACATGTTTTTTCTCTATTTTTCAATTGTTGCTGCTTTTTGTAAAACTTACTTTCTTGAGAATTTTTCAATCATTTTGGTGATTTTTTTTCTTGATCAAAAACGATTATCAACAAATCTGTCACATTTTTTGTAGTGCTATTTGAGACTGTTCTCGTGTTTGGAACTCTTTACTTCTCTCGCTCAATGTCCTCGACAAACAGCGGGCCTGACATCATGCTTGTTTCACGCTGCTGCTCCGACTGCGTTTTCTCTCCTTAAAAGCATCCACTGTCCTCTTTATATTTTCACATTGCACATTTTGTAGATCGTTGTCCCCGGGTTTATCTTGGCTATATTAAAGTACACAGCCAGTCAATCACTCATGTACTGTGTTTTTCAACCCTTTTTGAGCCAAAGCACATTTTTTTAATTGAAAAAATGCGGCGGCACACCACCAACAGAAAACATAAAACATGAAACTCGGCAGCCAATATTGATAGTAAAAAGCTGTTCTCGCAAGTGTTGGATATGAATTCAAACCATAACTAAGCATGCATCACTATAGCTCTTGTCTCAAAGCAGGGGTACTGTCACCACCTTAGAGTTTTTTTGTGTTTTACTGTGTGTAGTGTTTTAGTTCTTGTCTTTTGGTGGCTTTTCCTGTTTTTTGGGTATTTTCCTGTAGTACCGTATTTTTCGGCGTATAAGTCGCTCCGGAGTATAAGTCGCACCTGCCGAAAATGCATAATAAAGTAGGAAAAAAACATAAGTCGCACTGAAGTATAAGTAGCAATTTTGGGTAAAATTTATTTGATAAAATCCAACAGCAAGAATAGACATTGGAATGGAAATTTTAAATAAATAAAGAATAGTGGACAACAGGCTGAATAAGTGTACGTTATATGACGCATAAATAACCAACTGAGAAGGTGCCTGGTATGTTAACGTAACATAATATGGTAAGAGTCATTCAAATAACTATAACATATAGAACATGCTATACGTTTACCAAACAATCTGTCACTCCTAATTGCTAAATCCAATGAAATCTTATACGTCTAGTCTCTTACGTGAATGAGCTAAATAATATTATTTGATATTTTACGGTAATGTGTTAATAACTTTACACATAAGTCGCTCCTGAAAATAAATCACACCCCCGGCCAAACTATGAAAAAAACTGCAATTTATAGTCCGAAAAATACAGTAGTTTAATTTCTGTCCCGAGCGCTATTCCCGACACCTGCTTTGTTTGAGCAATCAAAAATATTTAAGTTGTTGCTGTCCTTCTTTGTGGGGACATTGTTGGTTGTCATGTCATGTTCGGATGTACTTTGGGAACGCCTTCTATGCTCCACACGCTGTAAGTTTTTGCTGTCGTCCAGCATTCTGTTTTTGTTTACTTTGTAGCCAGTTCAGTTTTAGTTTCATTCTGCATAGCCTTTCCTAAGCTTCAATGCCTTTTCTTAGCGGAACTTGCCTTCTGTTTTTTTTTCGGTTTAAGCATTAGATACCTTTTGACCTTCACATTGCCTTCCTCTGTCGTCTGCATATTATGATCACGACAAAGCAATTAGCTACCTGCTGCCACCTACTGATATGGAAGAGTATTACACTGTTACGCTGCCAAGCCTCAGGCAGCACAGACAATCAACATCGGCACATTATTTTCAGATCATAATTACTGGATTGCAAAAAATATTTTTACGTCATCGCAACATGCGGTTACAGCAGTGCTGTTTCAGTGATCAAAGTCTTTTCTTCTGCCAAATTTTGTGTGCATCGTTAGTCAATAGTGTGCAAATAATAGACTATTGCAGGGCCTAGGCTATGACCGATTTTTTAATTTTATTTTAATCTTCTATTTTTTTCTTTCCCCCCACCCCCCTTGTTTTCCTGTATGTCATCTTTTTTGTAAGGGGCGCTGGAAGCCGGCAGACCCGTCAGCGATCCTGTTCTGTCTCCCTGTAATGTTTGTCTGATCTTGAATGGGATTGTGCTGAAAATTGTAATTTTCCTGAAGGAACTCTCCTGACGGAATAAATAAAGTACTATCTATCTATCTATCTATTTATATCCATTTGTACAATATATTATTTTTATTATTTTTAACGTTAAATAAAAAAAAAAAAATTAAGGTGTGGCGACTTTTATTTTGCTGTGGCTAACCGCCACAATTAATTAGACGTAGGTGAAAAACCCTGACTACCGACACCCTTTGTCAAAAATATGAATTGGATGAACTGGATAGCGGCAAACCCAACTTCAAACACTTCACTCAACACAAATTTCACAACATCAAAGCTCGCTTTTAAAGCATTCACACAGCGCCAGCATTTTGAAACAAGGATTAAAGTAAAAAATATAACACATCTATATGTGTGTTAGCGTAGGACGGGGGTCGGCAACCCGACGCTCTAGAGCCACATGGGGCTCTTAAGCGCCGCCCTAGTGGCACTCTGGAGCTTTTTCAAAAATTTCTTAAAAATGGATAAATATGAGGGGGGAAAAATATATAAAAACATATTCTTTTTGTTTTAATATGGTTTCTGTAGGAAGAAAACATGACACAAACCTCCCTAATTGTTATAAAGCACACTGTTTGTATTCAACATGCTTCACTGATTCGAGTATTTGGCAAGCACCGTTTTGTCCTACTAATTTTGGCGGTCCTTGAACTCACCGTAGTTTTGTGTACATGTATAACTTTCTCCGACTTTCTAAGACTTTTTTTATGCCACTTCTTTTTCTGTCTCGTTTTGTCCACCAAACTTTTAACGTTGTGGCTGAATGCACAAAGGTGAGTTTTGTTGACGTTATTGACTTGTGTGGAGTGCTAATCAGACATATTTGGTCACTGCATGACTGCAAGCTAATTGATGCTAACATGCTATTTAGGCTAGCTATATGTACATATTGCATCATTATGCCTCATTTGTAGGTATAGTTGAGTTCATTTGGTTTCCTTTATGTCCTCTTAATTCAATTTATATCTCATGACACTTTTTGTATGTAATATGGCTTTTATTTGTTTGCGGCTCCAGACATATTTGTTTTTGTATTTTTTGTCCAGTATGGCTCTTTCAAAATTTAAGGTTGGCGACCCCTGGCATAGGAGAAAAATATAAACAAATTTCACATATGCATCTCATTGCCCATAACTGTGGTGCATTCAAAGACCTTCGATTAAAGTTAATAACAGAACCGTCACTAGTTTTTACAGATCGGGTGGACTTAATTCACATGATAATAATATTAATAATGATAAAGTCATATTAATAATGATGTATTATCATGATTTTTTTTATCCACCTATGATAATACGACTTGAATCAGCAAATCTGTACTTTTTACTCTGAAGTAAAAAAAATATATACATCCATTTTGTACCACACATTTATATTAATTATGACAGGTTGTATGATGATTTAAATTCATATTCTGGCCATTTCATATTGAATTTGTTGGCAATATTTTTTTTTTTTACAAAACAATTAAATGTTTTTTTTTGTTTCAGATATGTTAATCCCATTGTTAAAAACCTAATAAATGTGTTTACATTCTGTTGAAGTCGCTTCCTAGCAGCTCCACTGTAGACACGGTACAAGGGCCAAACATGCAGGTTTAACAAAGTTTTAATGTTTTTTTCCACAATATATTTCCAAATGTCTTGCAACATGTCGTGATGTTTCCGTCACTCCCAATCCTTTTGCTCTGCTCCCAGCCGCTTACTGTTAAAGAAACAGATGGTTAGATTAACACCACCTGTGAAATCTTATCACCTGCCAGCTGTTTTTCGCATTCAACACATGCCCGCTGGTGCTCGTCCTCAGTAACCATGGACAGCGGCGGTGACTTTTGCTACCTTCAGGCGTGCTGATTGCACTTTCCCTCCACACATTCATTTTTAAAAAGCTGGTAACAATCAAAATACAAAAATCTATGCAATAATTGAGTTTTTTAGTGCATGTAAAATACCAAGTATGTGGTGGTGATATTGGGTTTAGGGTGGTATGGGAGACACTTCAGGAGTCTTACGTGTGGGGGCCCATAATTTGGTGTTGCGGCCCTTGGTTTGTGGTTCATCTACACCAGGGGTTTCAAACTTATTTTAGATCGGGGGCCACATGGCGAAAAATCTGCTCCAAAATGGGCCGGTCTGGTAAAATCACGGCATGATAACCGTACTCACAAACTTGAGACCTCCGATTTCGGGAGGTGGGGGTGGGGGGTGGTCGGGGGTGGGGCGGGGGCGTGGTTAAGAGGGGAGGAGTATATTTACATCTACAATTCACCAACTCGAGTATTTCATATATATTTCACATATATATATATAAATATGTATGTATGAAATACTTGACTTTCAGTTAATTCTAGCTATATATATTTATTTTATTATATATATAAATAAAATAAATAGTTGAATTTCAGATGGCACCTATCAAATACACAGTAATAAAAACACAGTTGTTCTACTAACTGTACTGTGCTTGCTGGTTACAGAAAAAAAAATAAACAACACTTAACACATAAATCGTTGGCCAATCAAAAAGCTATAGCCAACATTCACCAGGAGATGGCAACAGACAACATGGAATCACTCTGACGGCGTCGCCATGGCTGTAACTTCTTCGTTCTTCTGCTTCGTCTCCTTGTGTGTGCAGTTTTTTATTAAAATCCGTAGATGTTGTAACGTGATTAGGCAGGCAAGCTGTTTATATAGTGGGAAAGCGGACGTGAAAACAGGCTGTCTCCACTCAGGTCCGAAAATCTCCCGAAATTCAGCTGTAGCTGGAGGGGGCGTGGCCTCCAGCTCCGGCTGAATTTCGGGAGATTTTTGGTAGAATTTTTCTTCTGGGAGGTTTTCAGGAGAGGCGCTGGCTGAATTTCGGGAGTCTCCCGGAAAATCCGGGAGGGTGGGCAAGTATGACGATAACTCAAAATAAAGACAACTTTGGAATGTTTACTTTGTTTGAAAATAGAACAAGCAAAACTGTACAAGTCATAATGTTATTAGGGTTTCTTTTTACACATACGTGTTGCGGTTAAAATTGTATTAATTATAATTATATGATAATGTTCATTAGTCAACTCCTTGGTGTTAATTTTCATTCTATAAAGATTAAGAAAATGATATTAAATCAAATTACAGGATGTTATTCATATAGTTTGATAATTTTCTTCGACCGATGTACTAACATCATATGGTTTATTTTGTACATGCTGTATGTAGCATCATCTACAAAGATACAAAGAATTGCTTTTGCGACATGTAGTGGATACATTTAAAACAGCAGCTTCTTTCATTCGGCTCATTTTTATACTTAGCAAACTGATTAAAACCTGTTCGTGGGCCTGATCCGGCGCTCGGGCCGTACGTTTGACACCCCTGATCTACACGATGAGGTTCCTTTGTTGTCGAGAACCTTCAGACCTTTAGAAGGGCGATCACATGGAGCTGCAAAATAACCGATGTACCTGACTGTTGGATTGACTGACTTTTCCTTCACTCTTCAATCCAGGCCGACAGACCTGTCCACCGGAGAAGTTTGAATGTGGCGGGACTGCCAGCAAGTGTGTCTCGTTGTCATGGCGATGCGATGGAGAAATAGACTGTGAGAATGGGGCCGATGAAGAGCACTGTGCCGCAGGTAAGAACATTGGAGAAATTATGAATGTTTAACGATGTCCTCACTAGGGCTGTGCGATATATTGATATACTCTATATATCGCAGGTTTGTCTCTGTGCGATATAGAAAATGACTATATCGTGATATTCGAGGATACTTTCTCACGCAGTTGCTTTTAGCTGCGAGCATTACACTACATGCGTTTCCCACTCTTTGTTGTCTCTCCTTCTCACAGAGACTTAAACAAGCGCACCTTCTTACATATGTCACATGTGCAACGTCACACGCTCCCGCTGATCAGAGAGGTAGCGACATGGTAACGTTAGCTGTGATGCTAACGGTGAGGTGCGGATGGTAATACAAGAGAGAGAAGGTACGGATCTGGTAACAAATGGAGGAAGAATTAATTCCCCAAAAAAACAGCACGGGATTCATCGTCCGGCAGTGGTTTGGCTTCAAGCGGGAATATGTTCAACATTTATGCGGCAAAAGCATTGCTGCAAAAAGTAGCAGCACTGCTAATGTAGCATCATTTGTAAAGTCACCTGTTAAAGAATGAAAAGTGCTTGAAACTCTGCATGTCAACATCTCCGGCCGGTGCCACACCAACAAAATGCCGAAGCTGTAATGACTGATTGGCATAGTAATGCCGGGTTTGTCCCCTCCGTGGATGCGTCGACAAGAACACAGCAATGGTAAGTTTAAATGATTTATTAAACTTAACAAAAAGCAGGCTACGAACAAAAATACTGGAGCTAACATACAAAATAAACCAAGGGCGCTAGCATAAAAGCTAGGAATAGAAAACAGACCAACTAAGAGTTGCACGAAGGCACACAAAAAAGAAAAGCAATTCATCAGCGTGAGAGCAGGAATAAAACAAAGGCTTAGCGTGAAAAGCTAGCGAGAATATACGTACGTGACGTCAGTCGATACTGTTGCTCAAAGGCAAATTATGAACCCAGACTGAACAAAGAAAAGAGGAAGGCTTATATAGGGAGTAATCAAGGAAAACCAGGTGTGTGTAGAAAACAAGGAGCAGGTGAAATCAATGTGTAACCAAGGTGACTGACTAAACAGGAAGTAAGCTGGTCAGATGGAGAATGAGACAATGGAACAATAAACAATATGTGAAGATCCGAGTAACGGATGGCAACAAAAGCAACTATTTCCAGATCAACACCGTATGGGAAAAAAAAGGTCCGCAGGAACCTATTATGCAGCTCATTTTTATTTGACAGTTATTGAAATATCTTGTGTGACATCATGCACAAAAGTGCACTTTATTTGTTTTAAACTATTGTCGTGGCGTTCTGTACAAAAAGTACAATTTAATTTAGTGTTGTTTTGATATGTCATCTTGGTGACATCATTCACAAAAGTGCACTTCTAGCTTGTTTTAAAATGTCTCTGACACTTTCTGTTTTGGAAATGGCATGAATGTTTGTGCCACAGCTTAATAACTGTTTAATAAATAGAGTTTTGGTGAATTGACTCAGTTGTGATTTCCCTCTCTGCATGAACGTTTAAATTGAGCATATATTAATGCAGTATGAACAATAATGTTTTAATGTCGACACATGTAATCATCATACCGCTGTGATTACAAGCATCAAGTGTTAATTCAAGGCTAATGCAAAATATGGAGATATATATTGTGTATCGTGGCGTGGCCTGAAAATATCGAGATATTAATAAAAGGCCATATCGCCCCGCTCTAGTCCTCACAATTGAATATTATTCTGTGTTTTGCAAAAGTCTTATGAAAAACACCACAATTCAAAGTTTTGTAAGTTCCACACAGAAGGCAAAATCATTGTTTTCGCAAGTATATCAAGTCCCCCCCCCTACTCCCTTTCCATCCCAGCCATATAGACAATATATAAGTGCCTTTCTTATTCCTTTTCATCTCCATCCATAGACACAAAGGGCAATCAGAGATTATATGATCGCTTTATTACCTCTCATCTACCTGACCTATGTGAGCAGGAGAAAATCAAGCTGTAAAATAATTCATGAAGGTCTGGATGATGATTGATTTTCTGCCTTGTTTTGAACGTGTATGTGTGAGGGACTTCTGGGAATTGTGCCAAGATTAAAACCTGTATGGATCACCGTTTGATCTATCATTTAAAGGTAAAAGGGATGAAAGCACATCTGACATTTGGGGGGAAAATCACCTCAAAGCTAAACACTTAAAAGTCCACCTGAAAGGGCTGCATAATTATTTCTTTCAAGTTAATTTCTGTCATATTAAAACTATGGTGAATTGTCAGTTTTGACACAGTTTGACTTTCTGGTGTCTTTCAAAGAACTAAGTTGTTTCTTATATCCTGAGTTTCATTTACACCCAGTAAAAGCATAATGGATAAAGAATTCACAGCTATTGTTTTTTGTTTATTTACTCACATTCAGGGGTGGGTCCCCCAAAATGTTCAAAGAGCCGTATCGGACACAAAAAAAAATTAAAAATTCAGGAGCCGCTAAAATTAGAAGCTTTATACAAGTCTTACAATGAAAGCAAGCCTTATATAAGTCTTATAATTAAAGCAACACATTGTCATGTTTTGTGATCATGTTTTTTAGTTGTGTTATGTTACTTCAAGACTCAATTAGTTCCTGTTTTTTCACTCCCTTGTTTCCATGACAAATCATTAGTTTTCACCTGTCCTCATGTCACGCATCTGATTCATTTTCGACTCATGCACCTGTTAATCAGCACAGCACTATTTAAAGGCCTACTGAAACCCACTACTACCCACCACACAGTCAGTTTATATATCAGTGATGAAATATTAACATTGCAACACATGCCAATATGGCCTTTTTAGTTTACTAAATTGCAATTTTAAATTTCCCGGGAGTTTCTTGTTGAAAACGTCGTGTGATGATGACGTGTACGCAAGACGTTACGGATTTTTAGGAAGTATGAGAGCTGCGCTCACACACAGCTAAAAGTTGTCTGCTTTAACCGCATAATTACACGGTATTTTGCAATTTGTTCAATTAATATTGGAGAAGTCACAGTAGAAAGATGGAGTTGGGAAGCTTTAGCCTTTAGCCACACAAACACACTGTGATTCCTTGTTTAAAATTCCTGGAGGTGAAACTTTACTATGGATCAGAGCGTGGTCAAGAGAACATGAATCACGACGGAATGTCACCCAGCAGGTTTCGGAAAATTGTGGTTAAAAAATCGCTTCTTACCGGAGAAAAGCTGAGCTTGTGCCGTCCATAGCTGCCGTGGACTCCCCTGAGACACTGCGCGTCAAGACACCCGTGGAGACACCCTTCCGACTATCAAGTACTGTTAAACTCACTAAAACACTAGCAACACAATAGAAAGATAAGGGATTTCCCAGAAATATCCTAGTAAATGTGTCTAAAAAATTCGGAATCCGTCCAACTGCAATCGCTTTTTTTTTTTTTTTTTAATTTTTTGTTTGTTTTTTCTAGTCGGTCGCTATCAATATACTCAAACACGAATCTTTCATTCTCGCTCAAATTAATGGGGAAATTGTCGTTTTCTCGGTCCGAATAGCTGTTTTTTTGGAGGCTCCCATTAAAATCAATGTGAATATGTGAGGAGCCATCAACATGTGACGTCATCGTCTGCGACTTCCGGTAGAGGCAGGGCTTTTTTCTTAGCACCGAAAGTTGCGAAGTTTATCGTGGATGTTCTCTACTAAATCCTTTCAGGAAAAATATGGTAATATCGCAAAATGATCAAGTATGACACATAGAATGGACCTGCTATCTCCGTTTAAATAAGAAAATCTCATTTCAGTAGGCCTTTAAGCCTGTAGTTGCCAGGCAGTCAGGCTGGCGACATCACCCTTGTTATCCATGCTGATGATCCATGCTCTTTTCTCGTTCCAAGTAAGTTTTTGTTATTAATGCCATAGTTTGCAAGTTTTGTTTTATGTCCATAGTTTACGTTATAGTAATAGTTTTTTGTTTTCTGAGCCAAGTTTTGTACCTCAAGCTGTGAGCGCCTGGTAGTACTTTCGAGTTATTATTAAAAGATGTCGTTACCTTCATGTCGTGTCCGATCCAGTCGCTTTGTACCACGGGAAAACAAACCGCACCAGAGTCCTCGTCATGACACACATGGTGTAAGTGCCTATATTAACTATATTATGCTGCAAGCTCTTATATGTGAGGTGTGTGCGGTATTTGGATTTGACGTTTTTCATGTTTGAGAATGTCTGCTTGCACAGGTATTTCTTTGGTTTGCAGGCTGACGCAAATCTATACAGAATACAATTGAGAAACACATTTACGCACTACTGGGCATTGTACAGAATGGGTTATTTTCTGGCACATTTAAGAATCAATAAACCCGTATCAGCCATTAAGACATATCTTATGTGGTACTGTCAAAATTGAAATTGCAAAAAACATTTCAAAAGTAAAAAAAATAATAAGAATTTAAATATCTGAACTCACATTTCATCGATAGCTGAGCTAGCTTCCGGGGTTGGCCGACATGGTCTCACAAGATGTAGTTTCTCTTTAAATATCCTTCTTGAAAATGACCTTGCAAATATATGTGTTGTCTTTTGTAATCATAAAAGATGCAGACGAAGCATGTTGCCTGACTTCTTAAAGTTTACTCCACAGCGTGCTCATCAAAAACATCCCGCTGCCGGCATGGCTACATTCAAAACCTAAACGTGGCTAGTCCGCATGCTCTTCACTACTGTGGTATGCTGGGTAATAGAGTTGTTATGTTACCTCGCTCATAACGTCACTATATATCTGCCTTAGGCCATCTGGAAGGCCTTACTGACAACAACATCGCAACTATATTGTTGATTCTGAAGGCCTCTGGCAGATTTGGCACAGCATGGTAACATAAGCGAGCTGAATTCTGATTGGATAAAAACTCTATAACCTAAAAACAACAGTGCTAAAAGGATCATAGTATGACATGAAGTATGAATACTTTTAGATATTTAGGGTAAGTGAATAAAACATTACTTTCATTTTTAATTATGATCAGGATTTCTGGTTATGTTTGGCCAGCACAGAAGGCCTTGGTGGCCCTGACGGCACATTGCTGGATCCCTGTAAAGTCGAGCCTATTGAATCTGAATTATCAAAAAAAAAGGCTTATGTCCATGGCATGACATGTTAAATTTAAAGTTTATAGGAAAACTGATTTTTTTTTCCCCCGTCATTTACAATCCTTAAGTGAGACAAAAACATATTTATGTGCTTTTTAAATACTAAAAAAAAATGTTAGTACAAGGCAGCTAATAATGCAGGTAATAGGTGTTCATCTACTCAACAAATGAAACACTCTGAAAACATTCCAAAAATCTCCCAAATTGTTTTTATACTTGCTGAAAGTTTATAGGAAACTGTAGGAGCAGTGTGAGCAAAGCGAAAGGACAAAAAAGTAGTTCCTCTCTGTTAGCTCTTACAATAACAATGTCGCTATAGTTAATATAGCAGGTCACGGCATATAATTGGCGTTTTTTTAATATTTTATTACACGATTAAATAATAAATGATAAATGGGTTGTACTTATATAGCGCTTTTCTACCTTCAAGGTACTCAAAGCGCTTTGACACTACTTCCACATTTACCCATTCACACACACATTCACACACTGATGGAGGGAGCTGCCATGCAAGGCGCTAACCAGCACCCATCAGGAGCAAGGGTGAAGTGTCTTGCTTAGGACACAACGAACGTGACGAGGTTGGAACTAGGTGGGGATTGAACCAGGGACCCTCGGGTTGCGCACGGCCTCTGTCCCACTGCGCCACGCCGTCCGCCGGATTGTAGCCCAGATAAGCTCCAGCGCCTCCTGCAACCCCGAAGGGAATAAGCGCTAGAAAATGGATGGACGGATGGATTTTGTAGGCAGAATATATGACTCCCCATTAGTTGCATTGTTAGCCGCCTTGTACTGTACTTGCAGTTTTTCACTATTTTGGATGCACAGAAAAGGGAACAACATGTGTTATTGTCTCATATTTGGTGAGCCAACACAGCTAAACCTTTGTACTGAACAATCAGACTCCTAGGACATCAACTTGTCCAGTTTTGGAAGCAACAGTAATTGCAAATGTTTGCAAATGGAACCCGACAGCAGGTGGAAATTAGAGCCAATTAGCAAGACGACCCAGTTAAAAAAAATGTTTTCCAGGTTGTAGACACATACATATTTCCCTATCCTTTACCTTTTCATTCTTTGCGGCTGATTTTTTTGGCACGTTTGCATGTTGCCAGTGCCCTTGCGAGTAGTGGTTTTGAGGCACTTACTGCAACCAACAGAAGTTGGCAGCTCAGCAAAGATGGCACAACAAAGTATGCTGTGCCACAAAGGTTTTCTGTCTCTCCCAGGAGTGTCAAGAGCATGGATGAGGTACTAAGTACACCCGGAGATGTGGAGGAGGCTGTATGAGGACAACCCAGTAGAAGGACCGCTAGCTCTTTTTTTTTTATGAGGAGGAACAGGAGGAGTGCTGTAAAAACCCTAAAAAAAAGACCTCCAACATGTCACTAATGTGTGTTTCTGCTCAACGTTCTGCTACCTGCAACGTCCCCTGGTAAAACCGGTTTGGTGGTGGGTCAGTGATGGTCAGGGAAGGCATATCCTTGGAGGGCTGCACCAACCGCCATGTGCCAACAAGTGTAAGTAGACAGTTACACTAGGTGTCGGTGAGACTATAGCAGACCAATTGTACGACCATATATTGATGCAATGGTCGCTGGGTTTCTTCTAAAGCTTTGTCAATGGTTAGACCCATGTGACAAGAGTATGACAAAGACACCGATGCTAAGAATTGGCCTGCCCAATCCCCAACCAAACCTGAATCCAATAAAGCATGTCTGGGACATTATGTTGCCACGTTGCACCACCACAGACTCTTCAAGAATTACTAATGCCCTGATCCGGGTCTGGAAAAAAATCCCTTTAGAGAATATCTATAGGGTTTTCAGGAGCATGCTCAGACATTGTAGGGTGTGCATAAAGGCAACCGCCATGTACCAACAAGTGTAAGTAGACAGGTTCACTAGGTGTCGATGAGACTATAGCAGACCCATTGTACGACCATATGCCGATGTAATGGTCCCTGGGTTTCTTCTGATGCTTTGTCAATGATTAGACCCATGTGACAAGAGTATGACAAAGACACCGATGCTATGAATTGGCCTGCCCAATCCTCAACCAAACCTGAATCTAATAAAGCATGTCTGGGACATTATGTCGCCACGTTGCACCACCACAGACTCTTCAAGAATTACTAATGCCTTGATCCGGGTCTGGAAAGAAATCCCTTTAGAGAACATCGGTAGGGTAATCGGGAGCATGCCCAGACATTGTAGGGTGTCCATAAAGGCAGCCGCCATGTGCCAACAAGTGTAAGTAGAAAGGTTCACTAGGTGTCGATGAGACTATAGCAGACCCATTAGACCCATTGTACGACCATATGCTGATGTAATGGTCCCTGGGTTTCTACTGATGCTATGTCAATGGTTAGACTCATGTGACAAGAGTATGACAAAGACACTAATGCTATGGCTTGGCCTGCCCAATCCCCAACCAAACCTGAATCCAAAAAAGCATGTCTGGGACATCATGTTGCCACGTTGCACCACCATAGAGTCTTCAAGAATTACTAATGCCTTGATCCGGGTCGGGAAAGAAATCCCTTTAGAGAACATCTATAGCAGTGGTTCTTAACCTGGGTTCGATCGAACCCTAGGGGTTCGGTGAGTCGGCCTCAGGGGTTCGGCGGAGGTGAAGACACACCCGACTCATTGTGTAAATACAAACTCATCCCTATCGGCGTATTATGGATACCCCCAAACAATGTTCCCTCTGATTTTCCATCTTATTTGCAGGTGTGTAATTTGTTGTGAGTTCATGCACTGTGTTGGTTTTGTTCTTTGAACAAGGTGATGTTCATACACGGTTCATTTTGTGCACCAGAAAAAAAAAACTGATAACTTTGTCTTGAATTTGAAAAAATATATATTTATTTTTCACTAAAGAAGGTTTGGGGAATGCCTACATGAAAGTGGTGGGGTTTGATACCTCTAACAAGTTTAAGAACCACTGATCTATAGGGTCATCGGTAGCATGCCCAGACATTGCAGGGTGTGCATAAAGGCACTTGGAGGCCACACACACAGCTTAGCCTCATTTTGAATTGTCTTGAGGAATATTAACGGAAGCTGTTCAAAGTCAGGACCCATGATGGACCATTCCTCTTTGCAACAGTTGGTGACGTCTCTGCGCTGCTGACCTCTCTCCATTCAAGATGATCCCCTGCTGGTCTCCCAATGGATTGGATTTTCACATGAAGTCGGGACCCGAGGTGACCACTCCTTATGCATCAGTCGGTGACGTTTCTGCACCCCGACGTGTCTACATGCAAGAGGATCCCTTGCTGGCCCCACTATGGACTGGACTCTCACATTATTAACTGTATACACTGGGCTTCCGTTGCAACGGTCACCCAGCGGGGGATTACCACATCTGCGGTCCCTTCCAAGGTTTCTCGTTGTTCCCATTAGGTTGAGTTTTTCTTGCCCTGATGTGGGATTTGAGCCGAGTATGTCGTTGTGGCTTGTGCAGCACTTTGAGACGTCTGTGATTAATGACTATATAAGTAAGCTTTGATTGACTGATTGAAGTTGGATCAGCCTGAGATTCATATACAAAAGGAAGACGATGGATGGATGGACGGACGGACGGACGGACGGACGGACGGACGGACGGACGGACGGACGGACGGACGGACGGACGGACGGACGGACGGACGGACGGACGGACGGACGGACGGACGGACGGACGGACGGACGGACGGACGGACGGACGGACGGACGGACGGACGGACGGACGGACGGACGGACGGACGGACGGACGGACGGACGGACGGACGGACGGACGGACGGACGGACGGACGGACGGACGGACGGACGGACGGACGGACGGACGGACGGACGGACGGACGGACGGACGGACGGACGGACGGACGGACGGACGGACGGACGGACGGACGGACGGACGGACGGACGGACGGACGGACGGACGGACGGACGGACGGACGGACGGACGGACGGACGGACGGACGGACGGACGGACGGACGGACGGACGGACGGACGGACGGACGGACGGACGGACGGACGGACGGACGGACGGACGGACGGACGGACGGACGGACGGACGGACGGACGGACGGACGGACGGACGGACGGACGGACGGACGGACGGACGGACGGACGGACGGACGGACGGACGGACGGACGGACGGACGGACGGACGGACGGACGGACGGACGGACGGACGGACGGACGGACGGACGGACGGACGGACGGACGGACGGACGGACGGACGGACGGACGGACGGACGGACGGACGGACGGACGGACGGACGGACGGACGGACGGACGGACGGACGGACGGACGGACGGACGGACGGACGGACGGACGGACGGACGGACGGACGGACGGACGGACGGACGGACGGACGGACGGACGGACGGACGGACGGACGGACGGACGGACGGACGGACGGACGGACGGACGGACGGACGGACGGACGGACGGACGGACGGACGGACGGACGGACGGACGGACGGACGGACGGACGGACGGACGGACGGACGGACGGACGGACGGACGGACGGACGGACGGACGGACGGACGGACGGACGGACGGACGGACGGACGGACGGACGGACAGACAGACAGACAGACAGACAGACAGACAGACAGACAGACAGACAGACAGACAGACAGACAGACAGACAGACAGACAGACAGACAGACAGACAGACAGACAGACAGATAGTACTTTGTTGATTCCTTCAGGAGAGTTCCCTCAGGAAAATTAAAAATATTGTCTTGAGCTGAGTTTACAGTCAATTGCCTTCCTCAATATCAGATCTACAGTTGTATCAAAGTACTAAATTCACTGCAGGATTTGAACTATCTGCCCCGAGCCGAATTCTTCAGGGTAAGCTACTGCCATATGCTAACCATATGCCTATAAATGCAATAGAGCTCAAAAACTGAGCACCTACTGATTTGACCTACTGTGGATATGGACTACTGCCAAGAAGCTTTCCAGGTCAAGTCTCTTGTCATCAACGTGGCCGAGCTTCAGAAGGGCAAGGTTTTGGGTTTGCATTGCCTATTCTTTCTGTGCTAATGTGAGTTTTCTTGGGTACTCTGGCTTCCTCCCTTGGTTCACAAACCTCTACGTCAGGTTCATTAAAATTCCCTAAGTAGAATGTGAGTGTGAATGCCACGAATCATTCAAGACTTCCCTGAAATAGCGACGTTCCGTTGTCTTTATCAGGATATGTGCACTGCAGTGGTCAAGAACCGTTTATTTTCTTTCTTTCACTCTGAATTATTTCTCTACGGTATATGTGCTTGCAAGTAGGTTTGACTCTTTGGTTGAAAGTGGGCTTAACAGGAACATGGAGACAACCAGTCAGACAGAAAGAGGTGTGTACTCCGAGAGACTCCTGTGGGCTCTGGGGACCTGTTGCTCTTTTCACATCACTTGTGCTGCTATGTTACATTACAGAAAGCCGCTACAGGATCGATGCCCGCCAGGGATATATGTTTGTTGGTGTTTTACGGTACGGCAGTGCGTGTGTATATGTGTTTGTGTGTGCCATTCTGGGTGGAAACAAAAAGGAGAGAGGAGAATAAAATGGGTGTAAACAATACTCGCATGAATATAATGCTGCTTGGTTCACACTAAATACAACCTCTGCTCTATCATTTAATAGCCGACCAAAGAAAAGCAAGAAGAGTCCACCCACATGAAAAATAACTGCTTTGGGATTTTGCTTCTTTCTTTTTGTAGAGGTGTCTGTAGCCTCTTATGTTGAGGTTTTTCCTATTACATCGTCCTTCATTTACAATCCTTTGACTGCTCTCCCTGTGTGCGTAGGTGGAATGTAATGGAGCGTGGATCACAAGCAGGCTCATAAGCACCCAGAGGCTGTTCCAGTTTTGGTTTAGGTTCAAACCGCATCTATCTGCACAACAGTCCTATAAAGATCATTATTATCTGTGCATCCTGAGTCAGGATCACCTGGATATGAAAGCTAGGATGGCTCAACCAAGGTTTAAAATTTGTGCCAAACAGAAGAGAAGCAACATCTATCCATACCTCATCGAACTGGTTACCCCTGACACAGTCACACACATATAAACACTCGCAGAGTCAAGTATTGTATTTGTACAATAGATAAATATGCTTTAATAATCCAGTGAATTAAAGGAAATGGGAGACGGCTGACTCTTTAGCCTACTTTACTCACAATACGAAGGTCCTGAGCAGGGGCGTCACTAGACCTAATACTGTACTGGGGCACAAATAATTCATGTGAGCGTGCAAAGCGCGCAAGCAAAAACATTTTTAGCACTTATTTATCATAAAAAATACAAAAATAGTGCTTTAAACTATGAAATCATATCTGGTTATGTTGTATGGATCTTTGATTAACCACCTGAAATTAAGTAATGCATTTGACCTACTTGTGCACTTTTTTACTCCAGACTTCTAAACTGCTACTGGTAAAAGCAAAAAGGAAGAGCAATGAATCTTTTTGAAATATGTATTGCAGTAATCATCTGCAAACTTAACATCTACAAAAGTAAAACAAAAAATAAAGCACCCCTACATCTCTGGGTTCTTTTATATTATTTAATTTCCATTTATGGCAATGTGGCTAATCCTATTTTAGATACACAAAACTATAAAATATACACAAAACAATAAAGCCACAGCAGTAGAATAAATGAACAACTGTTGTGTGTCTGTTCAGGGAATCATTTTCTGAGAAGTAAACTGTAACGTCTCGTTTTCATTTTTGCAAAGTGGTCAATCACTCTGGACGGACATGGAAATATTACAGTAACTGTTATACAGTTGACCAGTGGTTCCCAACTGCTGGGTCGTGACATAAAAGTGGATTGTGTGTCATTTTCAGTGAGTCGCAGTCAGATGTGTGCATGAAAAAAAAAAAGTTTAGGGAGAAAAAAATCAAATTGTGGCAACAAAACCAGATTATTTTAGCCTTTTTTCTAGTGACTATTAGTGAGTATTTTAGCAAAAAGCAAACCGACTAACAAGTTGGAGGAGGACTCAGGACAGACATGGAAATATATATTTTTTTAAAAATCTAAATGGGGCAACAAAACCCGATATTTTCAGCCATCATTCTGAAAACAAATACAGAAATGTTACTATTTTTTCTGGAAATAAAACCAGATGCTTTAGCTGTAGCCATTTTTCTGGTGACAAAACAAGATTATTTTAGTCAAAGTCGCACCGATTAACAAGACAAGTCTACTGTGCTATTTTTCTGTGAAATAAACTTGAATGATTTAGAAATTGGCTCACGACTTGATGAAATGGAAAAATGTTTTTCTTCCTGAAGATAAACCATTTGAGAAGCACACAACTCACACATGCTTACTCCAAATCATCATTGATGCAGAACCAGCAGACAATAACCAACATTATGTTTCATGTTCATTGGAAATTCCCCCGACAGCTCGTACAGCAAATGAATATGTTTGTCTTGATACAAGGAAGAACATTAGCTAACTTAGCATCAACTTAAGACAATGATGTTGCCTAGCTAGCTAGGACTTCACTTACATCTCTCATTTCTCGCTTCTTCTCTGCTGCGGGCGGATAACTTTCTTAAATCCATCTAGGAGTTACATTTTGAGTCAAATTTAAATCAAAATATTGTAATTAACAAATTGTTGTTGGCTAACGTCACCTACCTCACGCAGTGATTCGAATCCCCCCCCCCCCCTCTCTCTCTCTCTCTCAACCGAAGTCTCGATCCACGGGTGAATAAATTACCATATTAAGTAGCCATGTGTTCACTGTTTCGTGGAGTGAATACGGTAGCAATCAATTACCATACTAAGTAGTATGTGCGCTGTTGTCTATGTTATGTAGACTTAAAACTCTGAAGCGTTTTTTTTTTATTGGTGATATTTTTACTGGGGCACTGCAGATCAACGGTGGGGCATGTGCCCCACTGAAATATGTCTGGCGACGCCCCTGGTCCTGAGTATTCCTGGGTTCAATCCCGGGCTAGGGATCTTTCTGTGTGGAGTTTGCATGTTCTCCCCGTGACTGCGTGGGTTCCCTCTGGGTACTCTCGCTTCCTCCCACCTCCAAAAACATGCACCTGGGGATAGGTTGATTGGCAACACTAAATTGGCCCTAGTGCGTGAATGTTGTCTGTCTATCTGTGTTGGCCCTGTAATGAGGTGGTGACTTCTCTAGGGTGTATGCCGCCTTCCGCCAGAATGCAGCTGAGATAGGCTCCAGTGACCTCCCCGCAACCCCAAAAGGGACAAGCGGTAGAAAATGGATAGGTGGATGGATACACAGAAAACTAGCATCAGAGCCACAAATCTAGCTTTGCTTTCCCTGAAACGCTTAGATTTTGACACCATTTTTTTTTGCCGCGACATTAATGCGCTGTCCACTGGACCTCACTTTTGCTCACTAGTCATCTTTTCTGTGATATTCCTACTGTATTTTTCGGACTATAAGCCGCTACTTATTTCCCAAGATTTGAATCCTGCAGCTCATACAAAAGTGCGGCTAGTCTATGGATTTGAATTCGCTAACGGCCATGATGTTTTGTATACAACTAACTTACATAGTAGTGACATCGACACAGAAACTGAAAAAGTGTGTTCGTGCTTTGGCGCTATCTTTTGGACAAATTTGTGGCCAAACAGCTCAATTTTTGTTTTATCTGACATCATATGGACAAAGATAAGACCTTCTGGAGGAAAGTTCTGTGGTCAGATGAAACACAAATTGAGCTCTTTGGCCACAATACCCAGCAATATATTTGGAGGAGAAAAGGTGAGGCCTTTAATCCCAGGAGCACCATCCCTACCATCAGCATTGTGGTGGTAGTATTATGCTCTGGGCCTGTTTTGCTGCTAATGGAACTGGTGCTCTACAGAGAATAAATGAGACAATAAAAAAGGAGGATTACTTCTAAATTCTTCAGGACAATTTAAAATCATCAGTCCTGAGGTTGGGTCTTGGACGCAGTTGGGTATTCCAACAGGACAATGACCCCAAACACACGTCAAAAGTGGTAAAGGAATTGATAAATCAGGCTAGAATTAAGGTTTTAGAATGGCCTTCCCCAAAGTCCTGACGGAAACGTGTGGACAATGCTGAAGAAAGAAGTCCATTTCAGAAAACCAACAAATTTAGCTGAACTGCACCAATTTTGTCAAGAGGAGTAGTCAAAAATTCAACCAGAAGCTTGTGGATGGCTACCAAAAGCACATTTTTGCAGTGAAACTTGCCGAGGGACATATAACCAAATATCAACAATGCTGTATGTTTACTTTTGACCCAAGCAGATTTGGTCATATTTTCAGTAGACCCATAATAAATTCAGAAAAGAACATACTTGTGACAAACAAGTATGTGCTCCAATCACTCTATCACAAAAAAAGTAAGAGTTGTAGAAATTATTGGTAACTCAACACAGCCATGACATTTTGTTCTTTACAAGTGTATGTAAACTTTTGACCACGACTGTATAGATACAGCCCGTCGACCGGCCATTTTTTTTTTTTTTATCCCAAAGCGAACCCCGGGTCAAAAAGTCTATAGTCTGGAAAATACGGTAGTTACCTGTTTGAATGCGCAAAGGTTCCACTTTCTCATCAATCAAGTGGTGTCCGGATTCTCCATTAGGTCGGGGCGAAGGGCCAACTATGAAGGCGGCAGAGTCCCCTAAATGAAGTCAGCTCAGGGACCTGCCTAGGATATCAAGGGAGAGGAAACATTTCCAACATTACATTGTCCGTGCTAAAACCAATGGCAGAAAACAGAAGCCTACAAATGTAAGTAATAGGCTTAATTTTTGATTTGTCCCACTGTTGACAGGGACTCCCCACAGTTAACAGTAACAAAGAAAAAGTGAAATGTAATTCGATTATACAATAGGTTGCACTGGAGAAAAGGGTAGCTTCAGCTCGGTTTCAGTGGAGCACTCTAAAGCAGTTGATATGGGGTAGTTCACAAATAATTTTAAATATTCAAGGCAAAATACAAAATGGTTGTGGTATAGTCTTTCAAAAACAAACTACAAAGCATAGCATAGTTCGGAATTTTCGAACACACGTTTTATATGTGTTTTTACAAATTATACCCAAAAATGACACGGCGATGATAATGATGGCACTCCTCCACCAGTGTTCCAGAAAAGTGTAGTTGGCTCTGTAGCTGATAAGCAACATTAGCCAAAGATGCTGGAAACTAAAAATCTTTTTTATTTGTCAACCAGTCATAAATTCCTTTTGATATTCAACTTTTCTGTGTTTTTCAACATTCCTGTAAAAAAGTGTGTGTGTGTGTGTGTGTGTGTGTGTGTGTGTGTGTGTGTGTGTGTGTGTGTGTGTGTGTGTGTGTGTGTTCTGGCAATGCTGACTTAAAGGCCTACTGAAACCCACTACTACCCACCACGCAGTCTGATAGTTTATTTATCAATGATGAAATATTAACATTGCAACAAATGCCAATACGGCCTTTTTAGTTTACTAAATTACAATTTTAAATTTCCCGGGAGTTTTGTCTTCGAAACGTCGTGTAATGATGACGTGTACGCAAGACGTTACGGGTTTTTAGGAAGTATGAGCGCTGCGCACACACACAGCTAAAAGTAGTCTGCTTTAACGGCATGATTGCACAGTTTTTGGGACATCTGTGTTGGTAAATCTTTTGCAATTTGTTCAATTAAGATTGGAGAAGTCACAGTAGAAATATGGAGTTGGGAAGCTTTAGCCTTTAGCCACACAAACGCACGGTGATTCCTTGTTTAAAATTGCTGGAGGTGAAACTTTCCTATGGATCAAAGCGCGGTCAAAAGAACATGGATCCAGACAACATGTCAACCAGCAGGTTTCGGTGAGAAAATTGTGGTTAAAAAGTCAGTTCTTACCGGAGAAAAGCTGAGCTTGTGCCGTCCATAGCTGCCGTCGACTCCCCTGAGACACTGCGCGTCAACACACCCGTGGTACTTAGCTACTTAGCCCTTGGTTCACCCTTCTGACTATCAGGTAATATTAAACTCAATAAAACACTAGCAACACAATAGAAGGATAAGGGATTTTCCAGAATTAACCTAGTAAATGTGTCTAAAAACATCGGAATCCGTCCCAACGCAATCGCGTTTTTTTTTGTAAACTTTTTTTTAACTTTTTTTTTTTCTAGTCCTCAAACACAAATCTTTCACCCTCGCTCAAATTAATAGAACTTTTTGTTTGAGGCTCCCATTAAAAACAATGTGAATATGTGAAGAGCCATCAAACATGTGACGTCATCGTCTGCGAATTCCGGTAGAGGCAGGTCTTTTCTCTTAGCACCGAAATTTGCGAACTTTATCGTGGATGTTCTCTACTAAATCCTTTCAGCAAAAATATGGCAAGATCTCAAAATGATAAAGTATGACTCATAAAATGGACCTGCTATCCCCGTTTAAATAAGAAATATCATTTCAGTAGGCCTTTAAGCTTTGGCCCATAAAACATGTTTTCTGAAAAGTAAACATTTTTAACATCTGATTTGAACTTTTTTTTTTGTTTTAAATGGTCCTCAGTCGTGGCAGCACGGTGGTACAGGGATTATTGCATGTGCCTCACAATACGAAGGTCCTGAGTTCAGTCCCGGCCTCGAGATCTTTCTGTGTGGAGTTTGCATGTTCTCCCCGTGACTGCGTGGGTTCCCTCCGGGTACTCCGGCTTCCTTCCACCAAAGACATGCACCTGGGGATAGGTTGATTGGCAACACTAATATGGCCCTAGTGTGTGAATGTGAGTGTGAATGTTGTCTGTCTATCTGTGTTGGCCCTGCGACGAAGTGGCGACTTGTCCAGGGTGTACCCCGCCTTCCGCCCGGAATGCAGCTGAGATAGGCACCAGCACCCCCCGTGACCCCGAAAGGGACAAAGCGGTAGAAAACGGATGGATGGTCCTCAGTCGTCACATACAAATTTGTGTGAATTATGCAAAATTATTTAGATTTGGTCCCCATGAACCATAGTAACTCTTTTTCCCCAGGGTCCAAGGTAAGAATGATCACCACATTATTTCATCAATCCAGAGATTTAAAGATGTGTATGAGCTAACTGGGCAGTGGCCATTTTTCACAACGTTTCGCTGTCGTTCCGCGTCTTGTGAAAATCAGGGGTAACTTTCATATGTTTGATACAAAAAACACGAGCAATGGCGTCACTGACTAATATTGACGGATGAATTTGTCCGTGACAAATTTCATTGTCGACAATGTCGACTAAATAAATATCACTTTGTATCAATTGGAACAGAGCTAGGTTTTCTTCTATATCCTCCATGCAAAAACAGACATGGATATTTATTATTTCAGAAAGTAAAAGGACATTAAGCCAGGTGCTAGCTATTATGAAAGCGTGAGCTCACCTCTAGTCTTTTATCTTGTTTTATTGCAAGCACAGGTGGTGCACTGAGAGGAAGGGACATGTGCGCAATATAACAATACGCTACTTAGCCCTTGGTTCACTTAATGACATGTTAAGTCAGGCTGGGATTGAATTCCATGCTCTACAAACATTAAACCACTTGCATGCATATCTGAACACTATTTTTATCCAACACCTTACATGTGCACCTGTATCATTTCTCGCAAAGATAGCGTCCTCGCATTTAATCGCCATATAAAGAGATGCTAAATCACATGTGTCAAACTCAAGGCCCGGGGACCGCTTCTGGTCCGTCACATCATTTTATATGGCCCACGAATGCCTAGGAAAATATGCATCAATAAAGTACCTTATCGCTTCGTACTAAATGTATTTGTCCTGTCAATCTTGACAAAAAACTATATATATGTACTGCATAAAATTGCATACCTTTTTAAATGTATTTCAATCAATCAATGTTTAGTTACAGTATATAGCCCTAAATCACGAATGTCTCAAAGGGCTGCACAACGACATCCTCGGTTCAGAGCCTACATCAGGGCAAGGAAAAACTCAACCCAGTGGGACGTTGGTGAGTGACTATGAGCCACCTTGAAGAGGACCGCATATGTGGGCAACCCCCACCCCCAGGGGACCGAATGCAATGGATGTCGAGTGGATCTAACATGATATTGTGAAAGTCCAATCCATAGTGGATCTAACATAACCGTGAGAGTCCAGTTCAAAGTGGATCCAATATAGTAGCGAGAGTCCCGTCCAAAGTGGAGCCAGCAGGAAACCATCCCAAGCGGAGGCAGATCAGCAGAATAGAGATGTTCCCAACCGATAAGCAGGCGAGCGGTCCATCCTGAGTCCCGACTCTGAACAAGCGGTCCATCCTGGGTCCCGACTCTGGACAGCCAGTACTGCATCAATGACAACCGGACCGGACCCCCTCCACAAGGGAGTTTTTTTTTTTTATTTATTCATACTTTTATTAGTAGATTGCACAGTTCAGTACATACAGTATTCCGTACAATTGACCACTAAATGGTAACACCCAAATAAGTTTTTCAACTTGTTTAAGTCAGGGTCCACGTTAATCAATTCTTGGGAGAGGGGGACATAGGAGAAATAGAAAAGAAACGGCAGATCAACTGGTCTAACAAGGAGGTCTATTTAAAGGCTAGAGTATACAAATGACTTTTAAGGTGAGACTTAAATGCTTCTACTGAGGTAGCATCTCGAACTGTTCCTGGGAGGGCATTCCAGAGTACTGGAGCCCGAATAGAAAACGGTCTATAGCCCGCAGACTTTTTTTGGGCTCTGGGAATCACTAATAAGCCGGAGTCCTTTGAACGCAGATTTCTTGCCGGGACATATGGTACAATACAATCGGCAAGATAGGATGGAGCTAGACCGTGTAGTATTTTATATGTAAGTAGTAAAACTTTAAAGTCACATCTTAAGTGCCTAGGAAGCCAGTGCAGGTGAGCCAGTATAGGCGAAATATGATCAAACTTTCTTGTTCTTGTCAAAAGTCTAGCAGCAGCATTTTGTACCAACTGTAATCTTTTAATGCTAGACATGGGGAGACCCGAAAATAATACGTTACAATAATCGAGGCGAGACGTAACAAATGCATGGATAATGATCTCAGCGTCGTTATTGGACAAAATGGAGCGAATTTTAGCGATATTACGGAGATAAAAGAAGGCCATTTTAGTAACGCTTTTAATGTGTGACTCAAACGAGAGCGTTGAGTCGAAGATAATACCCAGATTCTTTAGCGAGTCGCCTTGTTTAATTGTTTGGTTGTCAAATATTAAAGTTGTATTATTGAATAGAGGTCGGTGTCTAGCAAGGCCGATAATCCGCATCTCCGTTTTTTTTGGCGTTAAGTTGCAAAAAGTTTGCGGACATCCATTGTTTAATTTCATTAAGACACGCCTCCAGCTGACTAGAATCCGCCGTGTTGGTCAGCTTTAGGGGCATGTAGAGTTGGGTGTCATCAGCATAACAGTGAAAGCTAACACCGTATTTGCGTATGATGTCACCTAGCGGCAGCATGTATATGCTGAAGAGTGCAGGGCCAAGGACAGAACCCTAAGGGAACTCCACACGTTACCTTAACATAGTCCGAGGTCACATTGTTATGGGAGACGCACTGCATCCTGTCAGTAAGAAAAGAGTTAAACCAAGACAGGGCTAAGTCTGACATACCAATTTGTGTTTTTGTACGCTCTAATAAAATTTTATGATCGACAGTATCGAAAGCAGTGCTAAGATCGAGGAGCAGCAACATAGTTGACGCATCAAAATCCATTGTTAGCAATAGATCATTAGTCATTTTTGCAAGGTGATTGAGTGATTTGCCCTGAAACCGGATTGAAAGGTTTCACATAGATTGTTAGACGCTAAGTGTTCATTTAGCAGCTCTGCAACAATTTATTCGAGGATTTTCGAAATAAGTCCAGTCCATAGTGGATCTAACATAATAGTGAGAGTCCAGTCCATAGTTGGGCCAGCAGGAGACCATCCCGAGCGGAGACAAGTCAGCAACGCAGACGTCCCAACCGATGCACAGGCGAGCGGTCCACCCCAGGTCCCGACTCTGGACAGCCAGCACTTCATCCATGGCCAACGGACCTGTGCCCCCCCTCCACAAGGCAGAAGGGGGGCAGAACAGAAAAGAAAAGAAACTGTGGATCAACTAGTCTGAAAAGGGGGTCTATTTAAAGGCTAGAGTATACAAATGAGTTGTAATATGGGACTTAAATGCTTCTACTGAGGTAGCATCACTAACTGTTACCGGGAGGGCATTCCAGAGTACTGGAGCCCTAATAGAAAACGCTCTATAGCCAGCAGACTTTTTTGGGGCTCTGGGAATCACTAATAAGCCGTAGTTCTTTGAACACAGATTTCTTGCCGAGACATATGGTACAATACAATCAGCAAGCTAGGCTGGAGCAAGACCTGTGGTCCAGTAAGTAGTAAAACCTTAAAGTCACATCTTAAGTGAACAGGAAGCCAGTGCAGTTGAGCCTGTACTGGCCATACTTTCCACTCATTTGTATTTGTTCAAATAAAAATAAATATTTCAATATCTGCTTGATTTATGGTTTCAAAGAAAGTTATCCATCAAATTGTGCACTGTAAAAAGGACAATAGATATTACGTTAAAATTACAATGTTTTTTTTTACAGCATATTCAATTGAAAAAACCTCTACCACTGTACTCAGTTGCCAGAATTAAAAAATAATAGTGGTACTGTTTTTCTATTTACAGTAGTATGTTGAACAAACTACCTTAAAGGCCTACTGAAACCCACTACTACCGACCACGCAGTCTGATAGTTTATATATCAATGATGAAATATTAACATTGCAACACATGCCAATACGGCCTTTTTAGTTTTAATTTGAAATTTCCCGGGAGTTTCGTCTTGAAAACGTTGTGTAATGATGACGTGTACACAAGACATCACGTGTTTTAGGAAGTATGAGCGCTACGCACACACACAGCTAAATGTCATCTGCTTTAACGGCATAATTACACGGTATTTTGGACATCTGTGTTGCTGAATCTTTTGCAATTTGTTCAATTAATAGTGGAGAAGTCACAATAGACAGATGGAGTTGGGAAGCTTTAGCCTTTAGCCACACAAACACACGGTGATTCCTTGTTTAAAATTCCTGGAGGTGAAACTTTACTATGGATCAGAGAGCAGTCAAGCCAACATGGATCCCTACCAAATGTCAACCAGCAGGTTTCGGTGAGAAAATTGTGGTTAAAAAGTCAGTTCTTACCGGAGAAAAGCTGAGCTTGTGCCGTCCATAGCTGCCGTCGACTCCCCTGAGACACTGCGCGTCAAGACACCTGTGGAGACACCCTTCCGACAATCAGGTAATATTAAATTCACTAAAACACTAGCAACACAATAGAAAGATAAGGGATTTCCCAGAATTATCCTAGTAAATGTCTTTAAAAACATCGGAATCCGTCCCAATGCAATCGTTGTTTTTTTTTAACTTATGTTTTTTTATAAATTTTTTTCTAGTCCATCGCTATCAATATCCTCAAACACGAATCTTTCATCCTCGCTCAAATTAATGGGGACATTGTTGTTTTCTCAGTCCGAATAGCTCTTTTTTTTGTTGGAGGCTCCCATTAGAAATAACGTGAATAAGTGAAGAGCCCCCACACGTGTGACGTCGTCGTCTGCGACTTCCTGTAGAGGCAGGGCTTTTCTCTTAGCACCGAAAGTTGCAAACTTTATCGTGGATGTTCTCTACTAAATCCGTCCAGCAAAAATATGGCAATATCGCAAAATGATCAAGTATGACACATAGAATGGACCTGCTATCCCCGTTTAAATAAGAAAATCTCATTTCAGTAGGCCTTTAAATTTTACAGAAAGATTCTGGCAACTAAACCGCCAGTAATTTACCGTAAAATAACAGTAGTACCATTTTAAAATGGTAAATGAATAATGCCCCATCTACTGTAATATAATGTTTAAAACATTTGTAGATTTTACGTTTAAAAATATGGTGACCAGAAATTTACTGTGAAGTATACAGATTGTTTATATATTTAATGTTAAAACGCATAGGCAAATCCATAAATGATTTACTGTTCACAACTGCGACGTGGCCCTCAATGAAAACCAGTTGGACACCCCTTTGCTAAATACACTCTGTGCCAAAGCATTTATAAGTTGTCCTTGAGATCAAGTTCACTGAAATGTACGCTATCTCCCTGTTTCATCTATCAGCTCTTCACTGTTAGCCGGCTTGGGGACAAATATGCGGAACACTATATTACCTCCTTGTAGAACAGGCTGCTGACATCCACTTATAGATAATTAAATCCACCTCCAGCCTCACCTGAGGTATAAAGTGGATTCATGGCCTGTACACTTGACAGTGTGAGGGCGAATAATTAAAATAATAACTAGTTTTTTGTTACATTATGCTGCATATATTTGGATGCCAGGTGTGTTATGTTGTGGTGATCTATGACCAAGTCTTTCTATTTGAAATTATAAAATTAATTTACTTAATATAGGTATTGAATCAAGCATCCTGCTACATTTTTTTGCATTCTAGAAATGTATAGACACTATACAAAAATCACTTAAGTAATGTTATATACAGTGGGGAAAAAAAGTATTTAGTCAGCCACCGATTGTGCAAGTGCTCCCACTTAAAATGATGACAGAGGTCTGTAATTTTCATCATAGGTACACTTCAACTGTGAGAGACAGAATGTGAATAAAAATCCAGGAATTCATCCATCTATCCATCATCTTCCGCTTATCCGAGGTCGGGTCGCGGGGGCAGCAGCCTAAGCAGGGAAGCCCAGACTTCCCTATCTCCAGCCACTTCGTCTAGCTCTTCCCGGGGGATCCCGAGGCGTTCCCAGGCCAGCCGGGAGACATAGTCTTCCCAACGTGTCCTGGGTCTTCCCCGTGGCCTCCTACCAGCTGGACGTGCCCTAAACACATCCCTAGGGAGGCGTTCGGGTGGCATGCTGACCAGATGCCCGAACCACTTCATCTGGCTCCTCTCGATGTGGAGGAGCAGCGGCTTTACGTTGAGCTCCTCCCGGATGGCAGAGCTTCTCACCCTATCTCTAAGGGAGAGCCCCGCCACCCGGCGGAGGAAACTCATTTCGGCCGCTTGTACCCGTGATCTTATCCTTTCGGTCATGACCCAAAGCTCATGACCATAGGTGAGGATGGGAACGTAGATCGACCGGTAAATTGAGAGCTTTGCCTTCCGGCTCAGCTCCTTCTTCACCACAACGGATCGATACAACGTCCGCATTACTGAAGACGCCGCACCGATCCGCCTGTCGATCTCACGATCCACTCTTCCCCCACTCGTGAACAAGACTCCTAGGTATTTGAACTCCTCCACTTGGGGCAGGGTCTCCTCCCCAACCCGGAGATGGCACTCCACCCTTTTCCGGGCGAGAACCATGGACTCGGACTTGGAGGTGCTGATTCTCATTCCGGTCGCTTCACACTCGGCTGCGAACCGATCCAGTGAGAGCTGAAGATCCCGGTCAGATGAAGCCATCAGGACTACATCATCTGCAAAAAGCAGAGACCTAATCCCGTGGCCACCAAACCGGAACCCCTCAACGCCTTGGCTGCGCCTAGAAATTCTGTCCATAAATGTTATGAACAGAATCGGTGACAAAGGACAGCCTTGGCGGAGTCCAACCCTCACTGGAAACGTGTCCGACTTACTGCCAGCAATGCGGACCAAGCTCTGACACTGATCATACAGGGAGCGGACTGCCACAATAAGACAGTCCGATACCCCATACTCTCTGAGCACTCCCCACAGGACTTCCCGAGGGACACGGTCGAATGCCTTCTCCAAGTCCACAAAGCACATGTAGACTGGTTGGGCAAACTCCCATGCACCCTCAAGAACCCTGCCGAGAGTATAGAGCTGGTCCACAGTTCCACGACCAGGACGAAAACCACATTGTTCCTCCTGAATCCGAGGTTCGACTATCCGGCGAAGCCTCCTCTCCAGTACACCTGAATAAACCTTACCGGGAAGGCTGAGGAGTGTGATCCCACAATAGTTGGAACACACCCTCCGGTCCCCCTTCTTAAAGAGAGGGACCACCACCCCGGTCTGCCAATCCAGAGGTACCGCCCCCGATGTCCACGCGATGCTGCAGAGTCTTGTCAACCAAGACAGCCCCACAGTATCCAGAGCCTTAAGGAACTCCGGGCGGATCTCATCCACCCCCGGGGCCTTGCCGCCGAGGAGCTTTTTAACTACCTCAGCGACCTCAGCCCCAGAAATAGGAGAGTCCACTACAGATTCCCCAGGCACCGCTTCCTCAAAGAAAGACGTGTTGGTGGGATTGAGGAGGTCTTCGAAGTATTCCCTCCACCGATCCACAACATCCGCAGTCGAAGTGAGCAGAACACCATCCGCACCATACACGGTGTTGATAGTGCACTGCTTCCCCTTCCTGAGGCAACAAAATGAACCCAGATTTCCCTCGCCCGGACGTGGGTCACCGGGGCCCCGCTCTGGAGCCAGGCCCGGAGTTGGGGCACGATGGCGAGCGCCTGGTGGTCGGGCCTGTCCCCATGGGGCCCGGCCGGGCACAGCCCGAAGAGGCAACGTGGGTCATCCCTCCAATGGGCTCACCACTCATAGGAGGGGCCATAGAGGTCGGGTGCATTGTGAGCTGGGCGGCAGCCGAAGGCAGGGCACTTGGCGGTCCGATCTTCGGCTACAGAAGCTAGCTCCAGGAATTCATATTGTAGGAATTTTAAAGAATTTATTTGTAAATTATGGTGGAAAATAAGTATTTGGTCAACCATTCACAGCTCTCACTGATGGAAGGAGGTTTTGGCTCAAAATCTCACGATACATGGCCCCATTCATTCTTTCCTTAACACGGATCATTCGTCCTGTCCCCTTAGCAGAAAAACAGCCCCAAAGCGTAATGTTTCCACCCCCATGCTTCACAGTAGGTCTGATGTTCTTGGGATGCAACTCAATATTCTTCTTCCTCCAAACACGACGAGTTGAGTTTGTACCAAAATGGATGATACAGCAGAGGATTGGGAGAATGTCATGTGGTCAGATGAAACCAAAATAGAACTTTTCGGTATAAACTCAACTCGTCATGTTTGGAGGAAGAAGAATACTGAGTTGCATCCCAAAAACACCATACCTACTGTGAAGCATGGGAGTGGAAACATCATGCTTTGGGGCTGTTTTTCTGCTAAGGGGACAGGACGATTGATCCGTTTTAAGGAAAGAATGAATGGGGCCATGTTTGTGATATTTTAAGCCAAAACCTCCTTCCATCAGTGAGAGCTTTGAATGGTTGACCAAATACTTATTTTCCACTATAATTCACAAATAAATTCTTTAAAATTCCTACAATGTGAAGTTCTGGATTTTTTTTTCCACATTCTGTCTCTCACAGTTGAAGTGTACCTATGATGAAAATTACAGACATCTGTCATCATTTTAAGTGGGAGAACTTGCACAATCGGTGTCTGACTAAATACTTTTTTGCCTCACTGTAATAATATTATTTTTCACATTTTTTGTACAAACATTCATCTCTTTTGTATTCGTATTTGATCATGTTTAAATTCCTGTTTCAACCCACCTGTTGCTGCCAGCTGTAAGTGTAGGTAGCAGAGGATTGTTCTACTTATGCAAACGTGACTGAGTTTAACCTACGTTTGCCTCCCTGAGCACTTGTGTTTTCATCCATACACTAATTGTGTACAAAAAAACACCTGTTGTTATGCGGAAAATGTATTCAGTTTTTCTATGACAGAATTCTTTTTTTAAATGACGCTGCATACTTATGTTGAAAGGATTGCATGAGTGATCTGCAACTTAACTTGATGGTATTTAAATTGCAAGAATACATTCAAGAAACTGTCACCTGGGTTTTCGAATCCCAATGGAAATTCTACAGGAACCAGAAACATCTATATACAGTAACTAAGGCACCTGGTTCATTTAATGGAAAAAGCTATTGAAATGCAAATTATGAATCAGTAAAAGCCCACTTGATTATTTTTATTGTAAGTGTTCCACACCTAACACTTGAAGTTGTTTATATTCTTGTGTTAATTCAATTACCTTTATCTGAGTCAGAATGATTAGCATTCTATCAGTAATAGTAAGCAGGGAATCCAATAGCTCCTTATCATAATGAGTGCAATCTGTGTGGGTAGGTGAAAGAGAAAGCAAGAGCTAATTGGCTATGCTGGTCAGCCCTGCAAAAGCGTAACAGTTTGCTACAATTGCTTTTAAAGAAATGCATAATTGTAATTATGAAAACAAAGAAGTATTTGAAACTGTGGCAGGTAATCCACATAATAGATCCATAATACAAACCCCGTTTCCATATGAGTTGGGAAATTGTGTTAGATGTAAATATAAACGGAATACAATGATTTGCAAATCCTTTTCAACCCATATTCAGCTGAATGCACTACAAAGACAAGATAGATGATGTTCAAACTCATAAACTTTATTTTTTTTTGCAAATAATAATTAACTTAGAATTTCATGGCTGCAACATGTGCCAAAGTAGTTGGGAAAGGGCATGTTCACCACTGTGTTACATTACTTTTTCTTTTAACAACACTCAATAAACGTTTGGGAACTGAGGAAACTAATTGTTGAAGCTTTAAAAGTGGAATTCGTTGTCATTCTTTTTCATGTAAAGCTTCAGTCGTTCAACAGTCCGGGGTCTGCGCTGTCATATTTTACGCTTCATAATGCGCCACACATTTTCGATGGGAGACAGGTCTGGACTGCAGGCGTGCCAGGAAAGTACCAGCACTCTTTTACTACGAAACCACGCTGATGCAACACGTGGCTTGGCATTGTCTTGCTGAAATAAGCAGGGGCGTCCATGATAACGTTGCTTGGATGACAACATATGTTTTTCCAAAACCTGTATGGACCATTCAGCATTAATGGTGCCTTCACAGATGTGTAAGTTACCCATGCCTTGGGCACTAATACACCCCCGTACCATCACAGATGCTGGCTTTTGAACTTTGCGCCTTTAACAATCCGGATGGTTATTTTCCTCTTTGCTCCGGAGGACACCACGTCCACAGTTTCCAAATATAATTTGAAATGTGGACTCGTCAGACCACAGAACACTTTTCCACTTTGCATCAGTCCATCTTAGATGAGCTCGGGTCCAGCGAAGCCAGCGGCGTTCCTTGGTGTTGTTGATAAATGGGTTTGGCTTTGCATAGCAGAGTTTCAACTTGCACTTACAGATGTAGCAACCAACTATAGTTACTGACAGTGGTTTTATGAAGTGTTCCTGAGCCCATGTGGTGTTGTCCTTTACACATTGATGTCAGTTTTTGATGCAGTACCGCCTGAGGGATCAAAGGTCCGTAACATCATCGCTTACGTGCAGTGATTTCTCCAGATTCTCTGAACCTTTTGATGATTTTACGGACCGTAGATGGTAAAATCCCTAAATTATTTGCAATAGCTCGTTGAGAAATATTGTTCTAAAACTGTTCGACAATTTGATTACAAATTGGTGACCCTCACCCCATCTGTGTTTGTGAATTACTTAGCATTTCATGGAAGCTGCTTTTATACCCAATCATGGCACCCACCTGTTCCAAATTAGCCTGCACACCTGTGGGATGTTCCAAATAAGTGTTTGATGAGCATTTCTCAACTTTATCAGTATTTATTGCCACCTTTCCCAACTAATTTGTCACGTGTTGCTGGCATCAAATTCTAAAGTTAATGATTATTTGCAAAAAAAATGTTTATGAGTTTGAACATCAAATATGTTGTCTTTGTAGCATATTCAATTGAATGTGGGTTGAAAATGATTTGCAAATCATTGTATTCCATTTATATTTACATCTAACACAATTTCCCAACTCATATGGAAACGGGGTTTGTAGTTTGAGGCAATCGTGCTAATAAAGACACACAGGATATCAGAGAAGAAAGTTCAATTTCAGGCTCAATGGTTTCCATCAGATGAGGTGGCGAGTTGTCCAGGCTCCAGCACCCCCCGCGACCCCAAGAAGGCGTACTCAGTGGGGATGCACAATATTTTTTTTCAAGCCGATACCAATAGAGACAACAAATAACTTATTTATATATATACTTTTTTTAAATGAAGATTTAAATGTGGTCCATGCACTCCTGGGTGTAAACAAATATGTACAGTATATGAAGAACTGTACCTGTAGATTTGTTCTAACCAAATATGACATCACTACTGAGGTAGAGCTAACAGGTTATCCAAAAATGAGTGATCTTCTATCCGTATTTCTATCTATAAATGTGGCGATCACGTCGTATTATGCTTGCAAATGTACAGTATATAAAAAAAAAAGCGGTTTTATGTGTTAGCTTCTGGCGCAGCTGCACATATATATTACAGCTTTGGCCTACGGCCCCTTTTGCACTCTTCGGACCCTGGAGCAATAAGAATGGCCAACGGCTTTTCTTCAAGGCTCACTTTGGGATGAAACCTCTTTGCCATTGGGAGCGTCTTAACAGGCTTCCAAGGCATGAATGCTGGCGGTTTCATGGTTGGATGATAAGGTTTGATATACCAAAGCTTGTGTCTTTATTTCTTCATCACGCTGTGTTTGGTGCGGGATGTCTTCTTCAGAAAGGACCAAACGAAATGCCGCACAACCGACGAAAGCCATGTTTGTTTACTTTGTGAGCTCCAGCAAGTTTAAAGGCCTACTGAAACCCACTACTACCCACCACGCAGTCTGATAGTTTATATATCAATGATGAAATATAAACATTGCAACACATGCCAATAAGGCTTTTTTAGTTTACTAAATTACAATTTCAAATTTCCCGGGAGTTTCGTCTTTGAAACGTCGTGAAATGATGACGTGTACGCCTGACGTCACGGGGTTTTAGGAAGTGTGAGCGCTGCGCACACACACAGGTAAAAGTCGTCTGCCTTAACAGCATAATTACACAGTATTTTGGACATCTGTGTTGCTGAATCTTTTGCAATTTGTTCAATAAATATTGGATAAGTCACAGTAGAAAGATGGAGTTGGGAAACTTTAGCCTTTAGCCACACAAACACACGGCGATTGCTTGTTTAAAATTCACGGAGGTGAAATTTTAGTATGGAGCATGAATCCAGACCAAATGTCTACAAGCAGGTTTCGGTGAGAAAATTGTGGTTAAAAAGTCAGTTCTTACCGGGTAAAAGCTGAGCTTGTGCCGTCCATAGCTGCCGTCGACTTAACTGAGACACTGGCGTCAACACCCGGCCGTGGACCAGTGTTAATTTTGTTGGTGAAAAATGTTCGTCATAGTTATCGTCGACGACCTTTTTTTTCTGACTAAAACAAGACAATAACTAAATAAAAAATAATTTACATGGACTAAGACGATGACGATGTGTATTGACTAATTCGTCAACGAATAAAAACGAGACGAAAATGTCTGCCAGAGACGAGATCCAATCGGAACTAATTTCGTTATGAAGAGGCGGGGAGAGTTGGGAAGAGAACCAATCAGAGCGACGGGGTAAGGGAGTTACGTAAACGTAGTTTGCGTTTGAGACTGACCCGGGAATGCGCTGCAGAAGACAACATGTCAACGCCGGGGAGGAAGAGGAGAGAGGACATATGGGGAAATTTTATATTTGACGTCGAAGATAACAAGATGCAGTGTAAGAAATGCAGCGCGAGGATTACGGGGAAAAACACAACAAAGTTGAAGCGACATTTACAGTAGAATCACCCTGAAATCCACACACAGGTAAGCATTTTCCACAACATACAACTCACTCGACGTTATCCCGTTTATTACACGGCTTACTTGTGAAATACTAGATTTGAGACATGATTTTCATCAAAATACGACTTGTATCAGTGATTTTTCCGCTGTTTTGCTTTGTCTTTCAGAAATTGAAGGGAAAGTTTACATATTACCCTTTAGTCGACTAAATCTACTGTAGTTTTCGTCGACTAGAATCTTATGATATTTTGTCAACTAAAACTAAACTAAAACTAAAACAATTTAAATGACTAAATTATGACTAAAACTAAATTACATTTTAGTCAAAAGACTGACTAAAACTAAATCAAATTTTGCTGTCAAAATTAACACTGCTGTGGACACACCCCTCCGACTATCAGGTACTATTAAACTCACTAAAACACTAGCAACACAATAGAAAGATAAGGGATTTCCCAGAATTATCTTAGTAAATGTGTTTAAAAACATCGGAATACGTCTCAATGCCATTGCGTTTTTTGGGGGGTTTTTTTCTAGTCCGTCGCTGTCAATATCCTCAAACACAAATCTTTCATCCTCGCTCAAATTAATGGGGAAATTGTCGTTTTCCCGGTCCGAATAACTGTTTTAGTTGGAGGCTCCCATTAAAATCAATGTGAATATGTGAGGAGCCCCCACACTTTCGACGTCATTGTCTGCGACTTCCGGTAAAGGCGAGGCTTTTTTTCAGGAAGTACCAAAAGTGGTGAACTTTCTCGTCGATGTTCTCTACTAAATCCTTTCAGCAAAAATGTGGCAATATCGCGAAATGATCAAGTATGACACATAGAATGGACCTGCTATTCCCGTTTAAATAAGAAAATCTCATTTCACTAGGCCTTTAAGGGAAATTAGGGCTGTCACTACAAGAAGGGTTTTGCTGAAAGGGGCCGCCCACAGGGGAGACAACGGAACATGCAGAGTTTGCACCTCTCTTTAGTTATTTACTTTATTTTATTTTATGCTGTCATCACACTTCAATTGTTGTATTTTTATACCACATTGAACCCACTAAATCAGGGGTGCCCATTACGTCGATCGCGAGCTGCCAGTCGACCGCGGGGGGTGTATCAGTCGATCTCGAGCCAGGCTTTTAAAAAAAATAGACCTAAAAATTAGTGATCATCAATCTTCACCAAGACGTCACTTAAATGACATTCACGGTACCGGAGGGTCTTGTGAGATGACGCTGGCTGCTGCAAGATCATTATTATTAAAATATGACCGAGAGGAAGGCGAGAAACACTTTTTATTTCAACAGACTCTCGCGCCGTACCTTCCGTCAAAACTCTAAAGGCCGACTGCACATTTCCTATCTTCACAATAAAAGCCCTGCTTCATGCTGCCTGCGCTAACAAAATAAGAGTCTCGGAAAGCTGGCGTGCACAAGTGATGTGCACGCCAGCTTTCTGAGGGATCGCTTGTGCACGCCAGTTTTCCGAGACTCTGTTTTTAGTTAGCGCAGGCAGCATGAAGCAGGGCTTTTATTGTGAAGATAGGAAATGTGCAGTCGGCCTTTAGAGTTTTGACGGAAGGTACGGCGCGAGAGTCTGTTGAAATAAAAAGTGTTTCTCGCCTTCCTCTCGGTCATATTTTCATAATAATGATCTTGCAGCAGCCAGCGTCATCTCACAAGACCCTCCGGTACCGTGAATGTCATTCAAGCAAGCTACGGAATTTGCCGCCAATGTTTTTCTTGTAAAGTGTATGGAAGCTGGATGAATTAGATGCCAAAAACCAACCACTTTCATGTGGTATTGTACAGAGAGGACAACTTTTTTTCTCCTCCATTTGAAAATGTGGGCGTTATCATCATTACTGTCTGATTCCAATCAATGCAAGTCATCAGAATCAGGTAATACACCAACTTATATTCTTGTCTTTGTGAAATAAAGACATCTATATGTGTTACACATGCTTGTATTATCATTAAACACATTTAACTTGTTTACAAAAATGTCTCTTTCATAAATAAATAAATATAAATGATATATATAAATGAGGTAGATCCCCTCGAGGTTGTCAATTGAAAAGTAGCTCCACTGCAGAAAAAGTGTGGGCACCCCTGCTTTAGACAGAACAAGTATAAAGTGTGTCTTAAGTTAAACACAGTAAGCAATAACATGTGCAGAAATACATATTTCCACAATATTTCATGTCAGCTAAAGACACAGACCACATAAAACCACATCATTGCAATGATATACTGAGCCTTAAGTCCTATTTTGCAGTCTAACTACATTGTTAAGCTACTAATAGCTTTTTAATAGTTTATAAATGATTGTTTATTAATCCTACGTTATTAAATAAGTCTTAATTATAGTTGCTAAATTGCTAAGTGCGCAATGACCAGTACAAATTTGCAATTCTCACTTGATTAAAATGCACAAAAAACAAGTGAATTAATAGCATCCATAAGCTTTTTTTTTAATCATAATACTTCTTAGTTTGGATAGGCAAAATTTAGTATATTCATAAGTATCAACCATATTGGATCACGTTACAAATCCAGTGTCCACTCTTGCGTTGTCAGTGCTACGGTGGGGGTTCCATTAGGACAGATTTCACTTCCCCTGTCGTCACCGCTGTGGGCGTTCCCTAAAGGGGCGTAGCATTGAGTGTCTCCGGTACTCCATGTATTGCTCACGACATGAACACCTGTTGTTGACTTTGGACTAGCGACTGCACAATACATCAAGGCTGCGGAACACAGACACACTACGGGCTTACACGCACACGCACACACACACACACACACACACACACACACACGCACACAAACACACACACGCGCACACACACACACACACATCCACAAGAATGTACGCCACACATACACACCCCCACCACCCCAACCCAACGCCCTCGACGCAAATCTCATAGGGGTGATGAATGGATGGTCAGCGCCTGAGAGCTGCGGCCTACCACCATGACCTTGAACTACCTTCCCTCTGTTGCTAGATATCTCGAGATGTATGTTGTAATATCAGTGTTTCCCACAGGTCAGGCATCTATTTGTGGTGGTGGGGTGGGGCGGCGGGGGGGTGGCAGCGGCGGCGGCGATGACCAAGAAGAACGCGGAGTTGGAATGTAATTACAACACTTTATGTACATATTTATATACAGATTTGAACAATTAATTATTCACATAAATATATTTAATAATTGTGCTTCTTACAAAAAGTATATAATCTTATAAAATATAAAAGCTAAAATGTCTCTTGAAGCCCACTCCAAAAATCTTGAACTTAAGAATGCCATCAGTTTTACTCCCTACACTTAACCGTGTGTTTCCTACTGCCTGCAGACTTTGCACCCTTTGTTTTTTCTACTTGCCCGACTTCTCAAATCTACTTGCCCCAATATTTTTACTTGTCCTGCCTAAATTTTTTTTCTGGCTGTGTAGTGCTCATGGCTTATATCTTACTAAAATCCTTCCCGTTGACTATTTACAACACTACACCATCCATCCATCATCTTCCGCTTATCCGAGGTCGGGTCGCGGGGGCAACAGCCTAAGCAGGGAAACCCAGACTTCCCTCTCCCCAGCCACTTCGTCTAGCTCTTCCCGGGGGATCCCGAGGCGTTCCCAGGCCAGCCGGGAGACATAGTCTTCCCAACGTGTCCTGGGTCTTCCCCGTGGCCTCCTACCGGTTGGACGTGCCCTAAACACCTCCCTAGGGAGGCGTTCGGGTGGCATCCTGACCAGATGCCCGAACCACCTCATCTGGCTCCTCTCGATGTGAAGGAGCAGCGGCTTTACTTTGAGTTCCTCCCGAATGGCAGAGCTTCTCACCCTATCTCTAAGGGAGAGCCCCGCCACACGGCGGAGGAAACTCATTTCGGCCGCTTGTACCCGTGATCTTATCCTTTCGGTCATGACCCAAAGCTCATGACCATAGGTGAGGATGGGAACGCAGATCAACCGGTAAATTGAGAGCTTTGCCTTCCGGCTCAGCTCCTTCTTCACCACAACGGATCGGTACAACGTCCGCATTACTGAAGACGCCACACCGATCCGCCTGTCGATCTCACGATCCACTCTTCCCTCACTCGTGAACAAGACTCCTAGGTACTTGAACTCCTCCACTTGGGGCAGGGTCTCCTCCCCAACCCGGAGATGGTCCTCCACCCTTTTCCGGGCGAGAACCATGGACTCGGACTTGGAGGTGCTGATTCTCATTCCGGTCGCTTCACACTCGGCTGCGAACCGATCCAGCGAGAGCTGAAGATCCTGGTCAGATGAAGCCATCAGGACCACATCATCTGCAAAAAGCAGAGACCTAATCCTGCGGTTACCAAACCGGAACCCCTCAACGCCTTGACTGCGCCTAGAAATTCTGTCCATAAAAGTTATGAACAGAATCGGTGACAAAGGACAGCCTTGGCGGAGTCCAACCCTCACTGGAAATGTGTTCAACTTACTGCCGGCAATGCGAACCAAGCTCTGGCACTGATCGTACAGGGAACGGACCGCCACAATAAGACAGTCCGATACCCCATACTCTCTGAGCACTCCCCACAGGACTTCCCGAGGGACACGGTCGAATGCCTTCTCCAAGTCCACAAAGCACATGTAGACTGGTTGGGCAAACTCCCATGCACCCTTAAGAACCCTGCCGAGAGTATAGAGCTGGTCCACAGTTCCACGACCAGGACGAAAACCACACTGTTCCTCCTGAATCCGAGGTTCGACTATCCGACGTAGCCTCCTCTCCAGTACACCTGAATAAACCTTACCGGGAAGGCTGAGGCGTGTGATCCCACGATAGTTGGAACACACCCTCCGGTCCCCCTTCTTAAAGAGAGGAACCACCACCCCGGTCTGCCAATCCAGAGGTACCGCCCCCGATGTCCACGCGATGCTGCAAAGTCTTGTCAACCAAGACAGCCCCACAGCATCCAGAGCCTTAAGGAACTCCGGGCGGATCTCGTCCACCCCTGGGGCCTTGCCACCGAGGAGCTTTTTAACTACCTCAGCGACCTCAGCCCCAGAAATAGGAGAGTCCACCACAGATTCCCCAGGCACTGCTTCCTCATAGGAAGACGTGTTGGTGGGATTGAGGAGGTCTTCGAAGTATTCCTTCCACCTATCCACAACATCCGCAGTCGAGGTCAGCAGAACACCATCCGCACCATACACGGTGTTGATAGTGCACTGCTTCCCCTTCCTGAGGCGGCGGACGGTGGTCCAGAATCGCTTCGAAGCCGTCCGGAAGTCGTTTTCCATGGCTTCCCCGAACTCTTCCCATGTCCGAGTTTTTGCCTCCGCGACCGCTGAAGCTGCACACCGCTTGGCCTGTCGGTACCTGTCCACTGCCTCCGGAGTCCTATGAGCCAAAAGGACCCGATAGGACTCCTTCTTCAGCTTGACGGCATCCCTCACCGCTGGTGTCCACCAAGGGGTTTTAGGATTGCCGCCCCGACAGGCACCAACTACCTTGCGGCCACAGCTCCGATCTGCCGCCTCGACAATAGAGGTGCGGAACATGGTCCACTCGGACTCAATGTCCAGCACCTCCCTCGTGACATGTTCAAAGTTCTTCCGGAGGTGGGAATTGAAACTTTGTCTGACAGGAGACTCTGCCAGACGTTCCCAGCAGACCCTCACAATGCGTTTGGGCCTCCCAGGTCTGTCCGGCATCCTCCCCCACCATCGCAGCCAACTCACCACCAGGTGGTGATCGGTAGAAAGCTCCGCCCCTCTCTTCACCCGAGTGTCCAAAACATGAGGCCGCAAATCCGATGACACAACTACAAAGTCGATCATGGAACTGCGGCCTAGGGTGTCCTGGTGCCAAGTGCACATATGGACACCCTTATGTTTGAACATGGTGCTTGTTATCGACAAACTGTGACGAGCACAAAAGTCCAATAACAAAACACCACTCGGGTTCAGATCCGGGCGGCCATTCTTCCCAATCACGCCTCTCCAGGTTTCACTGTCGTTGCCAACGTGAGCGTTGAAGTCTCCCAGTAGGACAAGGGACAAAGAGTTCCTATTAAGTAGGAGCGCTTAATTTGTTCACCTTAACCCACATAGTAATAAAAAATATCTCTTACCGGTGCTATTTTTATAATGTTAGCAAAATATCGGTATGACGTCATAATTCTTGATCTTGATCCGATAATTATCGTACACAATTAGTAATTATGACTTATGATTATCCCAGCAATATTTAATGAAATATCTTGGAGGCGTACAAACTAGGATATGCAGACTAATGTGTACAACCTCCTGAGTCATAACACATGACAGTTCAATTGGGGCCTGTACCCATCTGTGACCCTCCACACTCTCAACTGCACCCAACTATTATTAAAGGCCTACTGAAACCCACTACTACCGACCACGTAGTCTGATAGTTTATATATCAATGATGCAATATTAACATTGCAACACATGCCAATACTGCCTTTTTAGTTTAATAAATTGCAATTTTAAATTTCCCGCAAAGTGTCCTGTTGAAAACGTCGCAGAATGATGACGTGTACGCGTGACGTCACGGACTGTTAGGAAATATTAGCGCTGTGCACACACACAGCTAAAAGTTGTCTGCCTTTAACCGCATAAATACACAGTATTTTGGACATCTGTGTTGCTGAATCTTTTGCAATTTGTTCAATTAATATTGGAGAAGTCAAACTAGAAAGATGGAGTTGGGAAGCTTTAGCCATTTAGCCACACAAACACACAGTGATTCCTTGTTTAAAATTCCCGGAGGTGAAACTTTACTATGGATCAGAGCGGTCGAGCTAAGATGGATCCCGACCACTTGTCAACCAGCAGTTTTCGGTGAGAAAATTGTGGTAAAAAGTGGCCACTTACCGGAGATCAGCCGAGTTTGTGCCGTCTGTACAGCTGCCGTCAACTTCCATCAGACACTGGCCTCAAGACACCCGTGGACACACCCCTCCGACTATCAGGTACTATTAAACTCACTAAAACACTAGCAACACAATAGAAAGATAAGGGATTTCCCAGAATTGTCCTAGTAAATGTGTCTAAAAATATCTACATCCATCCTAATGCAATCGCGTTTTTTTTTTTTTTTACTTGATTTTTCTTTTCTTTTTTTTCTAGTCCGTCGCTATCAATATCCTCAAACACGAATCTTTCATCCTCGCTCAAATGAATGGGGGAAGTGTCGTTTTCTCGGCCCGAATAACTGTTTTTGTTGGAGACTCCCATTAAAATCAATGTGAATATATGAGGAGCCATCAACATGTGACGTCATCGTCTGCGACTTCCGGTACAGGCAGGGCTTTTTTGTTAGCGACCAAAAGTTGCGAACTTTATCGTGGATGTTCTCTACTAAATCCTTTCAGCAAAAATATGGCAATATTGCAAAAGTATGACACATAGAATGGACCTGCTATCCCCATTTAAATAACAACATCTCATTTCAGTAGGCCTTTAACTGTCACATTCACTTTATGTGGGATAATATTTGTCTGAAGGTTGGCATTTTGGCGCTTTGTATTTTAGTAGATTTGTGTTTATGTTTCTCCTATGTGCATTATTTAACATATCTTTCATCTGTCACCATGTTGAAGAAAGATCAGAGTCCTTAGACTTGCACGGGACCCTCAAAGACTGAGAGGAATGAGGAAATTTTCCCTGTACTCATTAACCAAAATTTCCCAGCTAAGATGGAGGGACAAGCTTATTACTGCCGATATTTCAGCCTCCCCGATGAGTTTTAATGTATGCTCTGATAAGTTAAGTATCTGTCCTTCAACTTGCACATTTCTCTTATCGACTCCCACATGCTTCTGGAGTCAGCTTCTAAGAGGAGCACGAGCGCAAACTTAATTTAAGTTGAAGATGGGAGAAGTTGGCAAAAAGTAGTCTAAATAAAGATCAGCCTGCAATGTATGGACAAAAGTATTGGGACACATGGCTGTAAAGTAAAATGTACCTTTTCGGACTGATTTTCTAAAGGTTAGCACAAGTGCAAACTAAATAGCGCACGCAAAGCTGATCTACTAAACATGTTCGCAGAAGATTGCATCTCTTAAGTGAGCACTATAAGGAGGGCAATCCGTTTAGCGCAGAGGTCCCCAACCTTTTTGATTTAATGCAGAAGTTTTTTTCATGGACCGGCTCCGTGTGGCAGATAGATACAGCAATAATAGGTACAGGAAAAATACAAGTCACAATAACGCTGAATTTGTGGAAGACCCGGGCTTGTTTGTTTGTGTTGAGATGGAAATCAGTCATTGGCTAGAATCTGGAGCATATACATTTACATTGTATATGTTGATCAAACTACAACTTCCTATCCGGAGTTTTGTAATAGATCTATAAACAAGCTAATTGTTCTGTCTAGTGCAGGGGGCCCCACACCAGATCCGGCCCGCCAGCGTCCAAAATCCGGCCCTTGGGAAGTCCCTGTCAGAGTTAGTTTGTGACGAACCCCAAGATGCAGAGAAAAAGGCAGGCATTGAGTAAGGAAACATGGTTTAATAAAACACTAAGACAAAACCAAACAAAAGGGGTACAACAAAAAACACGCACGAGGCGGATAACAAACTAAAAGAGCTAGCATGAGAGCTAGAAAACAAAAGGAGCTTAGCATGGAAGCTAGCAGAAACAAAAGGGCCTAGCGTGGAAGCTAGCGGGTAGCGAGCAGGAAAACAGATGTGTAGTAAAAAGACAAATTGAAAGCAGGTAACTAAGGACAGTAAGCTACAAACGGCTACCGAAATATAGCTTACCGCTACGCTGCAATGGCACGACACAACACGACAGGACAGGAGCGACAATACAGAGGTGACATCGACAATAATCCAGCCCTGACTGGATGGGAAGACAGGTCTAAATAGGAGCGGGCTGATTGACGCCATGAGGGGAAACAGCGCTCAGGGAGAAAGACAGGAAACCAACAAAATAAGAGCGCTGACAGGAAATACTACACACACAGACGAAAAAAATGGAACCCAAGCCTGACAGTCCCACGTTAAAAAAAAAAAATATATATATATATATATATATATATATATATATATATATATATATATATATATATATATATATATATATATATATATATTATCATCTGTCCTTTCCGATCCATTATCATACAGTACGGGCCTATATATATACACATGTATATATATACTGCAAAAACTGAAATCTAAGTAAGATTAAATATCTCAAATAAGGGTCATATTTGCTTATTTTCTGTCTGATAAGATAATTTTTCTCACTAAGCAGATTTTATGTTAGTGTTTTACTTGTTCTAAGTGGTTTGGTCCTAAATGATCTCAGTTAGATATTACAACTTGTTGTTAAGATTTTATGACCTATATTGAGTAAAAGATGCTTGAAACTAGAATATCAACTGTTGCAAAGCTGTGTCATTAGCACTCACAAGTATAAAACTACTTTTTTAAAGTAATAATTTCTTATTTCAAGCATGTAAAAAAATCATGATGTTGACACAATTGTGTCTCATAATTAAAACAGATGACAGCCAAATGGACTTTGCTGTTTTATTGTCAATGAAACAATAGAAAATACGTACTCGTATAGTAGTACAGTTGGCACAGTACAGCAAACTGACAGTTAATATTTGAACATTTAACATGTGACATTTCAAACAATTTAGAACAGATACAGTTCATGCGCATTTAGATAGATTCTTCAAAATTACAATAAAAATAAATTTGGCCGCGGGCCGGGCTGTATATATGCACGCGATGATGTCATGTTATCGATGGAAAAAATGCATTTTTAGATAATATGATTTCCCTGAGCTGCTAGGAGACCCCGAGAGTAACACGCTGTTGCTTGCTGCCTGTCCGTTAAGAACAATAAATTAGTTTTTAGTATAAGTTTGCTCGTTTCAAGAAATGTATTGCCGGGCGCATATCATTATGTCAAGATAATGGCACTAGCATTTTCTTAATTTAAGAATATTTTTCAACATATTGAGCAAAAAGGTGTCATTTTTTTATCTACCAAAAAAAAGTGCACTTGTTATTAGTGAGGATATACTTATTTTAAGGCATTTTTGGGTTCATTGAGGTTAGCTAATTTTACTTGTTTTAGAAAGTCTTGACAAGCCAAATTTTCTTGTTCTATTGTCAGATAATTTTGCTTAGTTCAAATAAAATACCCCTAATTTTTGTATTTGTTTTTCTTGTTTTTGAACACTGACTTTTTGCAGTGTATATGCATATATATTTACAGCCCGGCCAAGTTGTTTTAACCCAATGCGGCCCCCGAATCAAAAAGTTTGGGGACCCCTGGTCTAATGGGACAGGTGAATGTTATGTCGAAGAAAATGCGTGTTTATAAATTGTTTTGTGCGGCCCGGTTGCAAATGCATCATGGACCGGTACTGGGGACATCTGATTTCTCTTCATGAATATGTTAAACATCACAACTCCCTGAATACTAGGAGGAGAAAATGCACATATAGCCATTTAGCACACGCAGTGTGATTTATCAAAACATCTAGAAAGAACATGCAAGCTGGCAGTTGTGTAGAAATGGCTTTGAGAAAGGAGGTGATGGCACTGCAGCTCTGTCCTATGTTATGTGAATCAACATATTTGAACAGTCAAAAATACAATTTTTAGTCAGATCATCCATTTTTCTACCGCTTGTTGCTTTTGGGTGGTGGGGGGTCGCTGGGGCCTATCTCAGCTGCATTCGGGCGGAGGGCGGGGTACACCCTGGACAAGTCGCCATCTCATCACAGGGCCAACACAGATAGACAGACAACATTCACACTCACATTCACACACTAGGGCCAATTTAGTGTTGCCAATCAACCTATCCCCAGGTGCATGTCTTTGGAGTTTTTTTAAGTCATATAATCTATTTAGCAATTCTCCTCGGGGATTAATGAAATGTATCTGCTTCTGATTCTGATATCCATCCATCCATTTTCTACTGCTTTCCCCTCTCAGGTTCGCGGTATTTTTTTATAATTATTCAGCCGCTGGATAACATAGGAGGCTGATCAAAACAAATTCAATCTATTCGTTTGGTGCCTGCCGGCCTGTTTTTAATGACGTTTGTTATTAGCATATCTCCTATATGAAAAAAAACGTTTTGCAAAATGTATGTCATGCCTGTAAATCAGTTTTATGTTTGATCATGTTTTGTTTTTGGTCTCTTGTTTCCCGTTTTGCACTTCCTGGTTTTGTTTGTTTCCATAGTTACTCATTAGTTTCCACCTGGTCTCCAAGTCACGCCCCTGTCCTCAGCCTCACACCTGTTTCTCATCATCAGAGTCACTATTTAAGTCATTTGTTTTCTGTTCCTCGGCCTGGGAACTTTGCTTGCTGTACCATGTGCTTACTGCTTTACATACCGGACTTTGTATCGAACCCTGATGACCATGCACCTACCTTGCCTTGCCACGCTGATTATTGATTAGACCACGCCAGGTAAGATCTGGTTTATATTTATGCCTCTGTGCAAGTTTTTGGTTTGTTTTGTACCATTGGTAGTATCTTTTGTTTATTTGTATATTGTCATGCCATTGTCCTACTTTGTTTGGAGTTTAGTATAGATTATTATCCGCCACTGAGCGCGCCCTTTGTTTTCCCTTTTTGTAATATAGTGTACAAATAAATACATCATGTACCTTAATTCACGCCTGGCTCGTCCCAAATTCCCTCTGCATCGAAGAAGCAAAACAAATCCAAGTCATAGTCCTGACAATGTATTTTCTTACGTCTGAAACATTCCAACAAACACACAATTTATGACAAGCTTCTTCCATGAGCACGCCTTCAGCACGCTAAAAAAAAAATGAGTTCATTGTTCTGTTGTAAATGTCCAAAAAATAATGCCACAGGTAAAAGCATAGTAATATGAATGAGCAGTAAATGAGTGTTTCCATGGTGAACGCTGCATAGTACACACAAAGCCTCATGTAAATGAGGCAGTCTGCACAAGTTGCCTTGTCTTCATATAGTTTGCTCACTGTTTATTGTGTGGTATTTGGATTTTAGTTGCTCAGGTCCTTTGTGTCTGAGACTCACGATCCCACCTGTTTTGTAAGGGGCGCCGGAAGTTGGCAGACCCGTCAGCGATCCTGTTCTGTCTCCCTGTAATGTTTGTCTGATCTTGAATGGGATTGTGCTGAAAATATTAATTTCCCCTCGGGGATTAATAAAGTATTTCTGATTCTGATTCTAATTCTGATTTACACATTGTATTTCATCAAAAACATTCCCATTTAATATTCACTCCCTCGGTTTGCTCCAAATTTATGTGCCTGCAGATGCCAAGGCCTGTCCATCCAAGGATTTCCAATGCCATAACGGAAAGTGCATAGCGCCAATCTTCGTCTGCGATGGCGACGACGACTGTGGAGACGGCAGTGATGAAGAAAAGTGCTCGGTCCCCAGCTGCGACCAGCACGAATTCCGCTGCAATGACTCGGAATGCATCCCGGCACTGTGGAGCTGTGACGGGGACCCAGACTGCAAGGATAAGTCGGACGAATCCATGGAGCGCTGCAGCAGGAGAACCGAACCCCAGAAACCTCGGTGCATGGTGAACGAGTTCCAGTGCGGGAGTGGAGAGTGTGTCCGTATCAACTGGAAATGTGATGGAGACGCAGACTGCAAGGACAAATCCGATGAGTCAAACTGTCGTAAGTAGACTTTTGTGTTCATTGTCGGGTTGTACGGTATACCGGTATTAGTTTTAACCGCGATCCTAATGAATCATATTCGGTACAATACTATACACCACGGCGCCCCCGTCGTCGTCACGTTGTGACATTGGTGGATTACGAGCACACGAGCATGTTCGGCGGCACTCAATCAAAAAGTACTACCAAACAGACACAGTGTGTAGACAGAAAAGGGAGAACGGAAGCTTTTTGGCTTAAAACCTAACGATTAAGGTGAAGTTTTAACACTGAAACCTACCGGAAGAGATGTTTTAAGACATGGCTAGCTAGCTAGCGGCAAACGTCCAGTGTTTTAGCTAATTGTAAATGACTAATTCTCGCCGCCATGGCGATGAATAAATTAAATTTCTTACAAGTATCATCCGTGCAGGACGAGGAATAGATTGTTTATTTGTATATTGTCATGCCATTGTCCTGTTTTGTTTGGAGTTTAGTATAGATTATTATCCGCCACTGAGCTTCACTACACACCGTAGCTCACCGGCGTCAAAATGTAAACGAATGTGATTGGTAGATCTACACTTAACATCCACTGTAATGATACCAAGTACAGTAGCGTATCTAGTCAATACTACTATGATTACGTCGATATTTTTTGGCATCACAACATCTTTTTCGCTTTTCTTTTATTTAGATTATGTTTATAAAATCAGGATCGATGCCCAAATTTTTGGTATCATCCAAAACTAATGTAAAGCATCCAAACAATAAAAGAATAAATGATTTTATGACATTTCAACAGAAGTGTAGATAGAACATGTTAAAAGAGAAAGTAAGCAGATATTAACAGTACAGGACTGTCTCAGAAAATTACAATATTGTGATAATGTTGTCTGTATATCTGTGTTGGCCCTGCGATGAGGTGGCATCTTGTCCAGGGTGTACCCCGCGACCCCAAAAGGGAATAAGCGGTAGAAAATGGATGGATGGATGATAAAGTCCTTTATTTTCTGGAATGCAACTAAAAACATGAAAATGTCATACATTCTGTATCCATTGCACATCAACTGAAATATTGCAAGCCTTTTATTATTTTAAAATGGCTGATTATGGCATACAGCTTAAGAAAACTCAGAAATCCTATCTCAAAAAATTTGAATACTTCCTCAGACCATGTAAAAAAAAAAAGATTTAGAACAGCAAAACAAATTCAAACATTTGAAAATGTCAATTAATGCACTTAGTACTTGGTTGGGAATCTTTTTGCACGGATTACTGCATCAATGCGACGTGGCGTGGAGGCAATCAGTCTGTGGCATTGCTGAGGTGTTTTGGATGCCGAGAATGCTTCAATCGCGGCATTCAGCTCATTTGCATGATTGGGTCTGTTTTCTTTCACCTTCTTCGTCACAATACCCCAAAAATTCTCTATGGGGTTCTGGTCAGGGGAGTTGGCAGGCCAATCGAGGACAGTAATGCCATGGTCAGTACACCAGTTACTGGTGGTTTTGGCACTGTGGGCAGGTGCCAGATCACGCTGGAAAATGAAATCATCATCTCCATATAGCTTTTCAACAGATGGAAGCATGTAGTGCTCTAAAATCTCTTGGTACACAGCTACATTGACTCTGGACTTGATGAAACACAGTGGACCGACACCAGCAGCTGACATGGCTCCCCAAACCATTGCTGACCGTGGGAACTTCACACTGGATTTCAAGCAACTTGGATTTTGCTCCTCTCCAGTCTTCCTCCAGACTCTAGTCCCTTGACTTCCAAATGAAATACAAAACTTGCTTTCGTCTGAAAACAGGACTCTGAACCACTCTGCAACTGTCCAGTGCTTCTTTTCCATAGCCCAAGTCAGACACTTCTTCCGTTGTCTTGAGTTCAGCAGTGGGAATACGGATATTGTTGCTGTATCTGTTGAAAAGCTCTATGGAGATGATTATTTCATTTTCCAGCATGATCTGGCACCTGCCCACCGTGCCAAAACCACCAGTAACTGGTGTACTGACCATGGCATTACTCTCCTCGATTGGCCTGCCAACTCCCCTGACCTGACCCTCATAGAGAATTTGTGGGGTATTGTGAAGAGGAAGCTGGAAGACACCAGACCCAATAATGCAAATGAGCTAAAGGTCGCTATTGAAGCATCCTGGGCATCCATAACACTTCAGCAATGCCACAGGCTGATTGGCTCCATGCCACGCCGCATTGATGCAGTAATCCGTGCAAAAGGATTCCCAACCAAGTACTGAGTGCATTAATTGACATTTTCAAAAGTTTAAGATTTTGTTTTGCTGTTATAAATCTTTTTTTTTACTTGGTCTGAGGAAATATTCTAATTTTTTGAGATAGGATTTTTGAGTTTTCTTAAGCTATATACCATAATCAGCAATATTAAAATAATAAAAGGCCTGCAATATTTCAGTTAATGTGTAACCAATCCAGAATGCATGACATTTTCATGTTTTTTGGTTGCATTATGGAAAATAAATGACTTTATCAGAATGTTCTAATTTTCTGAGACAGTCCTGTAAATGAACAAGTAGATTAATAATTCATTTTGTACCACTTGTCCATAATAATGTTGACAAAATAATGGAATGGAAAAAATGGCACAATATGTCACTGCATACGTCAGCAGCTAATTTAGGAGACTTTGTTTGTTTGTTTACTTACTAATAAAAGACAGGTTGTCTTGTATGTTCACTATTTTTTTAAGGACATACTTGAAATAAGAAACATATGTTTATGTACCCCTAAGATTATTTGTTAATATAAAGCGAATAAGGACATTTTTTGTGGTCCCCCTTATTTAGAAACGTATTGAAATAATTTTGGTACCGGTACCAAAATTTAACAACACTAGTTAATTGTAATGAAAAAGTAAGTTTACTTTTGGACATATGTAGTGACTCGCAATGACGTTTATGTCTGGTTGGGCACTGACCCCTTTGGAGCTTTTTTAAAAGTTTAGATTAGTTTACTCTAATCAGTGTTAATAAGTTTTGCACTGAATTAAAAAAAAACATTTACCGAAAACCAACACACAGAAAGTAATGATTATATAGTACTGTATCTTATCATGATACATATTGTGAAGCCACTACTCAGCCCAAATTACAGTATATGTTGGAGCATTTAATAGGGAAAAGTAATGACTCTTGTTGTGTTTCCAGTGGAAGAAACCTCAATGCTAACTTTGTAATTATGATGCGAGATTTGGGTTGCTATGCAACTGTAGTATCTGGAAAAGCAGTGAAGCCGATAGTGCTTGTGTAACAGTGCGTGTTTGTTGTACTCTATGTGCACGAGTGGGAGGTCCTTTTATGAAGCATAAAGCCCATCTGGTGTCCTCTTCACCGTTCGTAGAGATGATGGCAGCCTCACGCAACACAAAGACAAATATGGACGCAGGGGGACTGAGTGTCATGTAGCAGATGTGGCCAACATACCTGCACTCGTAACATCAAATGGAGAACTAATTGCACAATACCGGACCCCATCTGCCAAGTTTGCAGTGTGTAGTCATCAAAGAAATCTTTTTTGATTGTTATATTAATTTGTGTATCATCTGTTTTGACAAATGCAAAATAATTTTGACTAATGACACAGGTTGTTCATTAATGAACAACCTGTGATGTTTTTGTTTTTTTTTGTTTGTTTTTTGGTATTTGGGTTGTGGTTCAAAACGTGCCAAACTAACCCAGATTGCAAATTAATGATGGTATAATTTTAGCTGTGTCTAAAAGCCTTCTCATAATAGTTGCATTAGTTGGGGGAGGTTGGAGGTACGTGCCAAATGATATTTAGTAGTTTAAAATGATTGCCTAAGCTAGGAGAGCTGTGAAAGAAGCAATGAGATAATCACCGCGCATATGCACCTTGTTCTCCCCGGCTGCATCTTTTGAACTTATTAATTGCAGAAATATATCCCCTTTTTTTCGGTTGTATTATATTTCACGACCTACGAATGAGTTATTTCTAATGCAAACTACGCATATTAGATGCAAATGAGATGTGTGCAACAAATAGAAAACAGATTTTGCTGGAAGCAAGGCAATATTAATCAAAATAATTGATAATAATAATACATTTTATTTGTAAAAAATAACTTTACGTTGAGCAAACAACCTCAAAGAGCCACAGTGTAAAAAAATAGTAGTTATTATAATAATGATAATAAATAAATAAATAAAATATAAAACTAGAAACAGCCCAATAGCTAGAACCAGCATGCATATCTATAAAAAGGCTTTTTTAAAAGAAGGGTTTTTAAGCCTTTTTTAAAAGCCTACAGAAATGAGATTTTCTTATTCAAACGGGGATAGCAGGTCCATTCTATGTGTCATACTTGATCATTTCGCGATATTGCCATATTTTTGCTAAAAGGATTTGGTAGAAAACATCTACGATAAAGTTCGCAACTTTTGGTCGCTAATAAAAAAGCCTTGCCTGTACCGGAAGTAGCAGACGATGTGCGCGTGACATCACGGGTTGTGAAGCTCCTCACATCCTCACATTGTTTACAATCATAGCCACCAGCAGCGAGAGCGATTCGGACCGAGAAAGCGGCAATTTCCCCATTAATTTGAGCGAGGATGAAAGATTTGTGGATGAGGATAGTGAGAGTGAAGGACTAGGTAAAAAAAAAAAAAAAGCGAGGGTAGTGGGAGCGATTCAGATGTTATTAGACACATTTACTAAGATAATTTTGGAAAATCCCTTATCTGCTTATTGTGTTACTAGTGTTTTAGTGAGATTATATGGTGCCTGAAAGTCTGAGGGGTGAGGCCACGGGTCTGGTGACCGCCAGTCCCTCCGGTGGGAGGAGGTAAGAGAGTCCTCATCTGCAGGAGGACGCAAGCTCCGCTCATGTCTACGGTAAGAGCCGACTTATTACCACAATTTTCTCACAGAAACCTGCCGGTTGACCATGTTTGCTTGACCGCTCCGTTCCATAGTAAAGCTTCACTTTCGGGAATGTAAACAAGGAAACACTGGCTGTGTTTGTGTTGCTAAAGGCAGCTGCAATACACCGCTTCCCACCTACATCTTTCTTCTTTGACTTCTCCATTATTAATTAAACAAATTGCAAACGATTCAGCAACACAGATGTCCAGAATCTGTGTAATTATGCGATTAAAGCAGACTACTTATAGCTTGGATCGGGCTGGAAAAAAATGCCCGCTACAATCCGAGACGTCACCCGCACGCGTCATCATACGTGTCATCATACCGACGTATTCAATAGGATACTTCGCGCGAAATTTAAAATGGCAATTTAGTAAACTTAAAAGGACGTATTGGCATGTGTTGCAATGTTAATATTTCATCATTGATATATAAACTATCAGACTGCGTGGTCGGTAGTAGTGGGTTTCAGTAGGCCTTTAAAAGCATCCACAGTCTGATTTGCACTCAGGTGGTCAGGGAGAGCGTTCCACAGACTGGGAGCAGCGGAGCAGAAAGCCCGGTCTCCCATAGTTCGTAGCTTTATCCTTGGAGGTTGGAGGAGATTAGCCTGTTTGGAGCGGAGGTGTCGTGTGGAGGATTTGGGGGTGAGCAGTTCTTTGAGGTAGACGGGGGAATTTCCATGGAGGCACTTGGGAGTTAGTAGGGAGATTTTGAATTTTGATGATTACAATCAGCAGGTAATAAATAACCATGAAAGGATGATGAGTATTTTTCTTGTCGATTGGCTTTAATTCACTGAGCTCGGGTCCAGTTTGGCAAGAGACTGAGGACATCTAACACAGGTGTACATATCCCACAACATTCATCCAGCATTTCTGAATGTCTATGCTAAACTGGTATTAGTAGACACTAATAGACACACGTATTGAAATATTGGGACACCTTTTATCCCTACAGCTTTGCCCTTTAATGGAAGTACGGTTTGTATAAGAATCGATTATGTTCGCCTCCCATGGCAGAGACAACTCCCAAACACCCTGTATGAGTAATTAAACAGCACTTTAAAGAGGTAATACATTTAATGAACATACTTGTTGCTGTTGGAGCAGGCCCGGTTAGAGGCCCTATAATACAGTAGGAAGAGGATTCATAAGGCCCCATTCATCACCGTTTACCCGACACATGAAACGTGACAAATGGGGGAGTGTTGAATATCTCAAAGTGTGTTTTGTGGCAATTCCAACTTTGACCAAAGCATCAGTTGCTATGTACAAACCCCATTTCCATATGAGTTGGGGAATTGCGTTAGATGTACATATAAGCGGAATACGATGATTTGCAAATGCTTTTCAACCCATATTCATTTGAATGCACTACAAAGACAAGATATTTGAAGTTCAAACTCATACACGATATTTTTTTGCAAATAATACTTAACTTAGAATTTCATGGCTGCAACACGTGCCAAAGTAGTTGGGAAAGGACATGTTCACCACTGTGTTACATCATCTTTTCTTTTAAAAACACTCAATAAACATTTGAGAACTGAGGAAACTAATTATTGAAGCTTTGAAAGTGGAATACTTTCCCATTCTTGTTTTATGTAGAGCTTCAGTCGTTCAACAGTCCGGGGTCTCCGCTGTCGTATTTTACGCTTCATAATCCACCACACATTTTCGATGGGAGACAGGTCTGGACTGCAGGCGGGCCAGGAAAGTACCTGCACTCTTTTTTTACGAAGGCACAGTGTTGGAACACCTGTCTTGCTGAAATAAGCAAGAAATAAGCATGATAACTTTGCTTGGATGACAACATATGTTGCTCCAAAACCTGTATGGCCCTTTCAGCATTAATGGTGCCTTCACAGATGTGTAAGTTACCCATGCCTTGGGCACTAATACACCCCCATACCATCACAGATGCTGGCTTTTGAACTTTGCGCCTATAACAATCCGAATGATTATTTTCCTCTTTGTTCTGGAGGACACCACGTCCTCTGTTTCCAAATATAATTTAAAATGTGGACTCGTCAGACCACAGAACACCTTTCGACTTTGCATCCGTCCATCTTAAATGAGCTCGGGCCCAGCCAAGCCGACGGCGTTTCAGGATATTAGTGATAAATGGATTTGGCTTTGCATAGTAGAGTTTTAACTTGCACTTACAGATGTGGCGAGCAACTGTGGTTACTGACAGTGCTTTCATGAAGTGTTCCTGAGCCCATGTGGTGATATCCTTTACACACTGATGTCGGTTTTTGATGCAGTACCGCCTGAGGGATCAAAAGTCCGTAATATCATCGCGTAAGTGCAGTGATTTCTCCAGATTCTCTGAACTTTTTGAGGATTTTACGGACCGTAGATGGTAAAACCCCTAAAATCCTTGCGATAGCTCATTGAGAAATGTTGTTCTAAAACTGTTCGACAATTTGCTTATAAATTGGTTTCCCTCACCCCATCCTTGTTTGTGAATGACTTAGCATTTCATGGAAGCTGCTTTTATACCCAATCATGGCACCCAACTGTTCCCAATTAGCCTGCACACCTGTGGTATGTTTCATATAAGTGTTTGATGAGCATTCCTCAACTTCATCAGTACTTTTTGCCACCTTTCCCAACTTCTTTGTCACGTGTTGCTGGCATCAAATTCTAAAGTTAATGATTATTTGCAAAAAAAAAAAAACGTTTATCAGTTTAAACATCGAATATGTTGTCTCTGTAGCATATTCAACTGAATATGGGTTGAAAATGATTTGCAAATCATTGTGTTCCATTTATATTTACATCTAACACAATTTCCCAACTCATATGGAAACGGGGTTTGTAGAATGGCACTTTCCAATCGTTTTCAACAGACTGCGTTGCAAAATGATTAACCCAGCCTTTCCTCTTACGCAAGACTCAGCCAGGAAAAGGGCCAAAGGAATCCCTTCCCAACTGTATTAATGATTTCTTTAAAGTGAATACACATCTTTAATAACAAATGTAAAATGTGTTGCTACCTTTAATATTTGTCTGTTATGTTCCCCCAGCCGTGCTCACATGTCGACCTGATGAGTTCCAGTGTGGCGATGGTTCCTGTATCCACGGCACCAAACAGTGCAATAAAGTCCACGACTGTCCAGACTACAGTGATGAAGCCGGCTGTGTCAACGGTAAGAAGCACGCCACAGAAAATAAAGAAAAATAATGCCACTTAGATAAAGCATGTCCTAAAATCAGCATGCGATTAATAGTGACATACTTTTGTACTTGCAATTGTGTTTTGTAGTCTCTTATCTCACTTGAGCTACCCTTAAAGTATGTATATGAAATATATAAGCCCTATAAAAAAAAGGAACACATGACGGCACATGGCTTCACTGGTTAGCGTCGTAATCTGGTTTTACATTTAATGACGCATATGACGAAGCAGACAGATACAATAAACAAATACAAAGAAATGTTTTGAGCATAAAAAAAAAGTGTAAAACAAACCTTCAAAATGTCATTAAACATACAAACTTTGTATCATCAGTAAAACAGAGGTGGGTAGTAACGTGCTACATTTACTCCGTTACATCTACTTGAGTATATTTTGGGATAAATTGTACTTCTAAGAGTAGTTTTAATGCAACATACTTTTACTTGAGTATATTTATAGAGAAGAAACGCTGCTTTTACTCCGCTCCATTTATCTGATTTTTATCGATCTGTTGATGCACGCTTTGTTTGTTTTTGTTTGTCAGACATACCTTTAAATTAGGATCTATCAAATGCCTGCGTTTCACCAATCAAATGCAGTCAATGGTGACGTTTGACCAGAGGTGGGTAGAGTAGCCAAAAACTGTACTCAAGTAAGAGTACTGTTACTTTAGAGATTTATTACTCAAGTAAAAGTAAGGAGTAGTCACCCAAATATTTACTTGAGTAAAAGTAAAAAGTATGTTGTGAAAAAACTACTCAAGTACTGAGTAACTGATGAGTAACCTCATTATGGGAACAAATAATGCACAAAAACATAAAAATAGCAATGAGCAAATTCAGAGCCAGGAATATCTCTTAAGCAACTAAAACAATAATACATATTAAATAATAATACATTAAAATATAAAAAGGCAAATTCAGCCACAATAACTTAACTGCACCATAGCCTCAGTAGGCATTGATTGATTGATTGACTGAAACTTGTATTAGTAGATTGCACAGTACAGTACATATTCCGTACAATTGACCACTAAATGGTAACACCCCAATAAGTTTTTCAACGTCAATCAATTATTTCATAAAGGACCAAGTCGAGGTGATCTACCTCCTATATACATACACACACATATCATATACATACACACACATATCATATATATTAATATGTCCAGGGTGTACACCGCCTTCCGCCCGATTGTAGCTGAGATAGGTGCCAGCGCCCCCCGCGACCTCAAAAGGAAATAAGCAGTAGGAGATGGATGGATATATATATATATATATATATATATATATATATATATATATATATATATATATATATATATATACAGTATATAATAGGGACGGCGTGGCGCAGTGGGAGAGTGGCCGTGCGCAACCCGAGGGTCCCTGGTTCAAATCCCACCTAGCACCAACCTCGTCACGTCCGTTGTGTCCTGAGCAAGACACTTCACCCTTGTTCCTGATGGTTGCTGGTTGGCGCCTTGCATGGCAGCTCCCTCCATCAGTGTGTGAATGTGTGTGTGAATGGGTAAATGTGGAAGTAGTGTCAAAGCGCTTTGAGTACCTTGAAGGTAGAAAAGCGCTATACAAGTACAACCCATTTATCATTTATCATTTATCATTTATATTTATTTTATTTGCCGTTTTTGTTGACATGTTAAAGGTGTTTTACATACATGCATGTTTAACACATAGATTCCTATCTTTCATGAAGACAAGAATATAAGTTGGTGTATTACCTGATTCTGATGACTTGCATTGATTGGAATCAGACAGTATAGTGCTGAAAACGTCCACGTTTTAAAATGGAGGAGAAAAAAAGTTATTCCTTTCCGTCTAATACCAAATGAAAGTCGTTGGTTTTTGGCATCTTATTTGTCCAGCTTCCATATTCGTTTTTATACACTTTACAATAAATACATTGGCGGCAAACTCCGTAGCTTGCTAGCTTGTTTGCGCTGGCTTTCGGAGACTCTTATTTTGTTAGCGCAGGCGCGATGGAGCGGCACTTTTATTGTGAAGACAGGAACTGTGCGATCAGTCTTTAGGCTTTTGACAGTAAGTACAGTTGAAATAAAAAGTGTCTTTTTTCCTTTAAACTTTTGATTGATTGATTTAAACTTTTATTAGTAGATTGCACAGTACAGTACATATTTCGAACAATTGACCACTAAATGGTAACACCCCAATAAGTTTTTCAACTTTTTTAAGTCGGATTCGACGTTTGACGGTCACTTGACCGTCTGGCTCTGTTTGATTGGTCCAACGTCACCAGTCACTACATGTGATTGGTGGAACGCAGGCATGCGTATATCCTACTTTGAAAAACCAAAACAAATATTAATAGATCGATAAAAAAAGTAGCGAGTAACGAGCTGAATGTAGATAAATGGAGCGGAGTAAAAGTAGCGTTTCTTTTCTATAAATATAATCAAGTAAAAGTAAAAGTATGTTGCATAAAAACTACTCTTAGAAGTACAATTTATCCCAATAATTACTTAAGTAGAGTAAATGTAGCGCATTACTACCCACCTCTGCATTTGACTCCGTTTCACCAATCAAACAGAGCCAGGCGGTCACATGATTACCTGCACACTAAATTTCAACATTTCCAAACAGTTGAAAATAATAATCAAAGTAAGTACAAAAACAGTACAAAACAGTATAAAAACCGTACAAAACAGCGCCATGGGGTTGTAAATTCAAAGTAACTAAAATAAAATGCAAAAAAAAAAAATATATATATATAAAATAAACAAAGTGCAAAGCCAAAGGCTCACTCAATCTCAGTAAACAACTTAAATTTGGAACACACTATCATCCTTTTCACAGCTTTTTGGTTGCTAGAGGAATGTTTTAATATAGAGTTCTAAATATTTTTTTAAATGCACAAAAACAGGTCGGGTATTGAGAAACTTACATTTATGAATATAAAACTTAGCCAATAGTATAATGAGATTGCAAAGGTAAAATTCATTTTCTATTTTATTTTCAATACAGTGTAAAACCAAATATATATTATTTAATATATATTATTGTTTTAGTTGCTTAAGAGATATTCATGGCTCTGAATTTGTTCATTGCTATTTTTATGTTTTTGTGCATTACTTGTTGCCGTCATCATTAAACGAATAGGTTACATATCAGTTACTCAGTACTTGAGTAGTTTTTTCACAACATACTTTTTACTTTTACTCAAGTAAATATTTGGGTGACTACTCCTTACTTTTACGTGAGTAATACATCTCTAAAGTAACAGTACTCTTACTTGAGTACAATTTCTGGCTACTCTACCCACCTCTGTCAGTAAGACAATCTAGGAAGTCTCTGATTCCCTTTTAAGTAGGAGTGAAACAAAATATCAACATTTAATTATACTCCATTGTTGTCATTCATGATACAGTATTTGTGTTTTGTGTACATGTTCAAGAATTCAAGGAATTTTATTGTCATACCAATACTTATTTCTTGTCATCCCAGATTTAGCCCACTGAGTAACACAAAAATGGTAGTGTGTAAATTTGTATTTTAAATAGATTAGGATATAAATGGAGGAGGTTATAAATAGCAGAAAATGATTAGGAATATATTTTGAATGTCCATCCATCCATCGTCTTCCATTTATCCGAGGTCGGGTTGCGGGGGCAGCAGCCAAAGCAGGGAAGCCCAGACTTCCCTCTCCCCAGCCACTTCCTCCAGCTCCTCCCGAGGCGTTACCAGTCCAGCCGGGAGACATAGTCTTGCCAATGTGTCCTGGGTCTTCCCCGTGGCTTCCTACCGGTCGGACGTGCCCGAAACATCTCCCTAGGGAGGCGTTCGGGTGGCATCCTGACCAGATGCCCAAACCACCTCATCTGGCTCCTCTCAATGTGGAGGAGCAGCGACTTTAGTGTAAGCTCCTCTTGGATAACAGATCTTCTCAACCTACCTCTAAGGGAGAGGCCCGCCAACCGGCGGAGAAAATTAATTTTGGCCGCTTGTACCCGTGATCTTGTCCTTTCGGTCAGAACCCAAACCTCATGACCATAGGTGAGGATGGGAACGTAGATCGACCGGTAAATTGGGAGCTTTGCCTTCCGGCTCAGCTCCTTCTTCACCACAACGGATCGATACAGCGTCCGCAATGCTGAAGACACGGCACCGATCCGCCTGTCGACCTCACGATCCACTCACACACTCATGTGTGTGTGTGCGTGTTTCACTTCAAAATACACCCAGACCTTTAGATAAAACTGTTAGCAAGTTTTGAATAAATAAATGATGTACATTCAAGTAAAACATTGAAAAAAATAAAAAAATTCGCGTATGGCAATAAAACTGCATTTCTGTTAGTATATTGACTTCTATTTAAAAGTGTGAATATATATATATATATATATATATATATATATATATATATATATATATATATATATATATATATATATATGTATATGTATGTATGTATGTATGTACAGTGGGGCAAGAAAGTATTTAGTCAGCCACCGATTGTGCAAGTTTTCCCACTTAAAATGATGACAGAGTTCTGTAATTTTCATCATAGGTACACTTCAACTGTGAGAGACAGAATGTGAAAAAAAATACAGGAATTCACATTGTAGGAATTTTTAAGAATTTATTTGTAAATTATGGTGGAAAATTAGTATTTGGTCAACCATTCAAAGCTCTCACTGATGGAAGGAGGGTTTGGCTCAAAATCTCACGATACATGGCCCCATTCATTCTTTCCTTAACACGGATCAATCGTCCTGTCCCCTTAGCAGAAAAACAGCCCCAAAGTATGATGTTTCCACCCCCATGCTTCACAGTAGGTGTGGTGTTCTTGGGATGCAACTCAGTATTCTTCTTCCTCCAAACACAACAAATTGAGGTAATACCAAAAAGTTCTATTTTGGTTTCATCTGACCACATAACATTCTCCCAATCCTCTGCTGTATCATCCATGTATCCATTTTGATACAGAACTAACAATTGAAATTATCCAATAAAAATAATAGGCAATCCTGTACAATACACAAAACACTATAGAAACACAAAATACTGTACAATATACAGAACAAGACAAGAGTACCAAAGTAATAAATAACAATCAGTGTCGGACGTATGTAAAATGTAAAGTGTTCTTAACAATTAAAACAATATAATGTATCGTATTGCTGTTTTTTTGCTTTACCAGATCCTGTTTTCTCGTATAAATTGCATGTAAAAATACAAAAAGCAATAAATAATCTTTATGAAGCATTTACCCAATTTAAAAAAGTGACTTTTTGTCTGGCCTGTTTTACGTTTCTTTTATTTGTGCATCAGCATAAAACTGGATATCACGTGTGTGTTGACAGTTACAAAGTGCGAGGGGCCAAGGCACTTTCGCTGTAAGAACGGGGAGTGTATCGACAGCAGCAAGGTGTGTAACAACGTAAAAGACTGCAAGGACTGGTCTGATGAACCCATGAAGGAGTGCGGTAAGATCCTGTCTCGCAAATACAAACAGTCATGCAAATACTGGATTATCCTGAGAGGTCGTGACGCTTCATGTATTACCGAGCCAGCGTAGTGCTACTGATTAACACATTCACTTCCAGGCATCATCAACTTCTTTTAATGTGGGCGGTCACTCTTGCTGATAAGAGGAGCTTAATTTGATCAAGGCAGACTAAATCAGGACATTTCTCAACTGCGTTGTTATGATCAAAGAGCCAAGCGCCTGTGCCCTCGAGTGCGAGCTTAGACAGGGAAATGTGATCAGACTGCATTGCCCATTAGGAGCCACGCAGATTATCCACACACCATCGATAATTAGCCTTTAGCAAGCTTCAAGCACGGATCTAACATCCCAGTCAATGCCAACGACGCTGCAGTTGAGAAAAAGTATACAGGGTCATGAAATGTTCATGCTAAATTACACATTTGCGGCTTGTATGATGTAGCGGCTGGTAGATATTCACCATCATCACATTGTCCTGAAACCACATAATTATTTCAGCATCTCCAATTATTCCTTCCAGAAAATACGAGAATTTTTTTTTTAAATGATGGGTAATGAAGCTTTATATTTCCAGTCTGTGGGGATGTGCTGGTGGAAAAGCCCGACTGACTTCTGTGGTGCAACCTTGTTATTTTGCCAGCGTGCGTTTATTTTGAAGGCCGGATTTATCTGCGACTTGATGTGTTACGCCGATGTTTACGTGTGTTGTCGGGGGTTTCTTTTATATCAAAGATAAAGTGCAGGAAAATATGAGAAACAATTAAAATGGGAGGAGTGCTGTAAAAAAGGGCAAACTATGCAAGTTACCCAGGGAAAAAATCTAAGACCACATTTAAACTGTGTAGGAAAGACCTATATGATGATTTTAATCAACATTTAAAACACTTCCTTGTGGTCTAGATCAGTGGTTCTCAAATGGGCGTACGCGTACCCCTGGGAGTACTTGAAGGTATGCCAAGGGGTAGGTAAGATTTTTTTTTAAATAATCTAAACATAGCATCGATTCTAAAATCCTTCATAAATGTATTTATTGAATAATAGTTTAACAAAATTTGAATGTAAGTTCATAAACTGTGAAAAGAAATGCAACAGTGCAGTATTCAGTGTTGACAGCTAGATTTTTTGTGGACATGTTCAATAAATATTGATGTTAAAGATTTCTTTTTTTGTAAAGAAATGTTTAGAATTAAGTTGATGAATCCAGATGGATCTCTATTACAATCCCCAAAGAGGGCACTTTAAGTTAATGATTACTTCTATGTGTACAAATCTTTGAATCACTTGTTTATTTTTCAACAAGTTTTTAGTTATTTCTATATCTTTTTTTCCAAATAGTTCAAGAAAGACCACTACAAATTAGCAATGTTTTGCGCTGTTATACAATTTAATAAATCAGAAACTGATGACATAGTGCTGTATTTTACGTCAGTATCTCTTTTTTTTCAACCAAAAATGCTTTGCTCTGATTAGGGGGTACTCGAATTAAAAATATGTTCACAGGAGGTATATCACTGAAAAAAGGTTGAGAACCACTGGTCTAGATAATAGGTATTGGATATGAATCTTCAATCATATTCATAGCCTGCTTTTTGAGAATATTGCAAGATTTGAAAGATGAACATATATATATATATATATATATATATATATATATATATATATATATATATATATATATATATATATATGAATATACATATATGTGTGTATATATAGATGTGTATGTATATATATATTTATTTATATATATATATATATATATATATATATAGAGAGAGAGAGAGAGAGATATATAGATATATATATATATACGCTGGCATCAAATTCTAAAGTTAATGATTATTTGCAAAGAAAAAATGTTAATCAGTTTGAACATCAAATATGTTGTCTTTGTAGCATATTCAACGGGACATGGGTTGAAAATGGTTTGCAAATCATTGTATCCTGTTTATATCTACATCTAACACAATTTCCCAACTCATATGGAAACGGGGTTTGTATATATTGTGATACACACACACATTTGAGGACGGAATTGTTTGCCCACCCCTCATTAAAATGTCATTTTTGTGCTGTTATATATAGCAATTAATTTTCAACACATCTTTTCCAAGCAACCTACTTTCATTTTGGATGCTTCAAATATTTTTTTTGCACACAGGAAGTTGTTTCACAAAAAACAAAAGTGACCAGTCAAAATCATTAGCCCTCTTAAAATCTCCCATGAGTCTGACAGACATCAAGTATTTGAAGCCATCTTCTCTGATTGATCAAACCTAAATTAAGTCTATAGTGAACACAGACTCTGTATTTGAGACCTGTAGCGCAGAGCAGAAGATTCCGTTCACGCTGGATGATTCAGGACTCAGAAAGCATCATGCCAAAAACTAAATAAATCAGTTTAGACTAAAGGCAAATAATCATTGATGCATACTAAGAACGAGATGCTTACACAAGGTTATCACTGCGTTGTCTAGTGTCAAGAACTGGAGTGAGAAGTATCATTAAGATATTCAAAGGTAGCCACATGGTACAAAACATGCCTGGCAGAGGTAGGAAAGGAAATATTTCAGAGACTGTGGAATTAAAGTGAGTGAAAGATGTGTCTCATGACCTCAGAACAAATGCCAAGACACCAGTGAATGACTTGGCCAAGTCTGGAATTATAGTCTCAAAGAAGACAATCACTGGAGCCTAGGAATGGACTGCGGGGCTGCAGACCAAAAAAAAGTCCACTTCTGCAATAAAGACACCTTTGAGCCAGACTGAAGCATACAAAGGACAACCTAGAGAAAGACTACCGGTATGCATACTGGACGCATATCTTTTGTTAGATAAAACATAACTAGAGCTCTTTGGCCATCAAGACACTGCTTTTGATTGGAGAAAGAAGGGAGAGGAATGCAACCCATGGTCATGAACATGGTCACCACAGTGAAACATGGCGGTGGGAGCATTACGCTGTGGGGATGCGTCAAGGCATTTAGAACTGGGAATCTTGTCGAGATGGAAGGAATCCTGAAGAAAGGAGGATATTAGAAGACCTTGGAGGAAAACCTCATGCAGTCAGCAGCAAAACTGGGTATGAGTCGACCCAAAATATACATCACTCCTGGTAAATAACTACTTCCAGAAGGCCAAAGTGAATGTTATTGTATGGCCGACAGAAAGACCTGACTTGAATCCTGTCAAGAATCTTTTGGGAGAATTGAAGACTGCAGAAGGCCCTCAAATCTGGGGGACCTTGAGAGGTTTGCCAAAGAATAATAGGCTGGGATAGCTGAAGAGACGTGTGTGAGACTATAATACAACTATAACTATAACACAAGATTGCAGGCAGTTACCCAGCAAAAAGGACACACTACTGCTATTAGCATCAGGAGGGCTAATAATATTGACCCCAGTAGTTTTTGGTTTTGGTTAAATAATTGTGTTTGAGTTTGCATTAAAAAAATCAGTTTTTATCAGCATTTATGTCACTGTATGTCACACTACATTGTTGTGCACATGCCAAGTTTACTGTTGATTAAAATAATAATTTATTCAAAATTTTTGTGTTTTGGACTTAATGTCCAAATAAATATGTACACCTCGTTGTGGCATCTTGTCATAACCTACTCAGTGGCCTAGTGGTTAGAGTGTCCGCCCTGAGATCGGTAGGATGTGATTTCAAATCCCGGCCGACTCATACCAAAGACTATAAAAATGGGACTCATTCCTTTCCTGCTTGGTACTCAGCATCAAGGGTTGGAATTTGGGGTAAAATCACCAAAAATGATTCCCTGACGTGGCATCGCTGCTGCCCACTGCTCCCCTCACCTCCCAGGGCGTGGTCGAGGGTGATGGGTCAAATGCAGAGAATAATTTCGCCACACCAAGAGTGTGGGTGACAATCATTGGTACTTTAACTTTAACTTTGAATTTCAAAACCCATCCAAAACAGTGTATAAGCACGTATCGTTAGATGATTTTTTTTTAATATAGTATTTATATTATATTATAAAATAAAAAAATTCCCATATCAAAAAACAAACCGCGTTAAAAAGAGAACGCCAGCAGTCACCAAAATCAGAATCAAATAAATGTGTTTTAATCAGCCTTTTTAGTCATCGAGCAGCTATACAATTATAAAATAATATTGCTGACCAGACGTTACGTCTAATATTTTTATTTCTGACAACATAAATATGTTGACACGAACACAAAGAATATTCTTTCCCTCATGTTTTGTCCGTGTCAGTTTCTATGAACTACTAAACATAGATGCAAAATAGTGCCCACAGAACAGTTTTAGTCCTGATAAATCAAATTACAAGTAATAAATGAGTATATTTGCATCTCCTGCTCTCAGTATTGTGAGCATTTTGATGATCAGCTTATATTTTGCATATCATCATCATCATCATCATCGGCAGTCACTCAAAGCAAGTATGATGATCCTCTTGGTAGGGGGTATCCCTTTATGGAGGATACCCATGTGTTACTTTGTTTAACATGGGGAGATTAGTGCACAGACAGTCACCACACGATCCTTGACAAATCCGGGTCAGGATCCAGTGGCATGGAGTCCAAGACAACTGGGGACCCTTTTCTGCTGCAGCCTTCATCCGCAATCCCAGCCGTTGTGACGCTCCATAGGGTTAGCAATCATCCTCCGCCTGTTCCACTGTTGAGATCTTGGGTTGTTATTTCCCCATAACTGGGCCCACATGGGTGTGGAGGTGCCTTCTTCCGCCATCGCAGCCGTTGTGGTGGTTCTTACATCTACCGTTTTCCACCTGCTCCGCCGTTGAGGTCTTCACTGTATCCCTGGCTAGGGGGCCAAGGGCCACCTGGGGTAACAGTAGTAAAGGGGTTAACCTCCTTGTGCCCCAAGACCCCATAGAGGAGAGTCCACTGCCGGATGCACTTTAACGTCATGCCCAGGACACATTCTGCATATACATGAAGACAGACACTAAATGGGTTGCGCTCTTTATTTTGCTTATTTAACAGACCAAGTCCTCTGCACACAACCATGATACATTGGATTTGCTTGCGCAATTAAATTGGAACATGTTTTAACACGCAAACCTTTAGTTCAGGGGTGTCAAAAGTACGGCCCGCGGGATGAGTTTGCGCTGTATAAAAATGACCAGAATGAAAGAAACTGCTGTTCTAAATGTGTCCACTAGATGTCCCAATAGCAAATATTTACCATCATGTTAGATGATGCTACATATGTAAAAAAAAAAAAAAAAAAAAAAACCACATGATGTTAGTGCACCGTCGAGGAAAATTAGCAAACTACATAAATAACATCCTGTAATTTGATTTTGATATTATTTTTTATTTTGATAAATTGAAAATTAACACCAATGAGTTGACTGATGAACATTGTCACATAATTTATTTAGAAATTATAAATAACGACAAATAAAGATGGAATACTCTTAACTGCAACATGTAAGGGTAAAAAAACAAAAAACAACATCGTTATGATTTGTACATTTTCAGAATGTGCTTGTTCTATTTTTAATCAAAGAAGTTGTCTTTATTTTTAAGACATCGTGCCGTAATGTTACCAGTCCGGCCCACTAATGAGTAAATTAATTTCCATCTGGCCCCGATCTAAAATGAGTTTGACACCCCTGATTTAGTCGATCAGGCCCAAAGTGTTATGTTGTTGTTTGAGGCTTGTGTTCCTTACTTCAAACAATGTAATCAACAAAAACAATCCTGGAACTTTTCTGACACATCTCCCATAGAGACCATTTACGATTAGAATGTCACTCAGTGCAGTACATAATTCCTGCCTTAACTGTTAAAAAAGTGTCAATATCAAGGCATGTTATACGTGTATCAGAAACACTTTATTAATCCCCGAGGGGAAATTACATTTTTCAGCACAATCCCTTTCAAGATCAGACAAACATTAAAGGTCTGTCGGGTCTGCCAACTTCCGGCCCCCTTTACAAAAAAGGTGAGATACAATTGAGAAACAATTGGGATGGGGGGTGAGAAAAAAAAATCTGTCTAAGCCTGGGCCCCTGGAGAGGGGGTCCAGACTGAGGCCAAGGTAAAAAAACAACTCATAGCCATAACACACATTCCTCTTACAGGCGTGTAAGAGGGAAACATCAAAGAACACAAAGGACATTAAATACATTAAAAAAGCAGAGCTGATTCAACTAGCCACTTCTTCACACAATATAGATAAAAGGAAAAGAAACATATACACTGTGGTGGCCTCTACGGTGTTCCACGCCATCGTCTGCTGGGGTGGAGAAAGCATGGCCAGAGACAGGAGCAGACCCAACAAAGCAACCAGGAGATCGCTGTGGGCCAGTGTCCAGTCTGCATGGATGAGCGAGGATGCGTCCAAGGAGACTGAGGTGTCCGATACCTGCTCATTCAGCCAAAATACTGTGAGGCTTGTCCATCCCGGTGCTCAGTGCTAGCTCCGCAGCCCTGTCTCTTCATCATACTTGCCAACCCTCCCGGATTTTCCGGGAGACTCCCGAAATTCAGCGAACTCTCCAGAAAACCTCCCGGGACAAATTTTCTCACAAAAGTCTCCCGAAATTCAGGCGGAGCTGGAGGCCACGCCCCCTCCAGCTCCATGCGGACCTGACTCAGCAATGTTGTGACCCTCTTAAATAGGACAATACTGCCATCTACTGTACATAGAATAGACTAGAATGTACTTTATTGATCCCTGGGGGAAATTCAGCACCACAGTTCACTCACAATAAACAATGATAATAATAAATAATGTAATATTTATAATATGTGATATATAGAATATATAATATATGAATAATATACACATATTCGACATATATTCTACATTTAAGTGCAGTCAAGGAACATGCATTAGGAAGTCTGTTCTGAAGCCCACAGTAAAGAGACGTAACTTCATCACCTTACCTGGTTATTGACTCCAACCCAAAATATTACACCGTCGACGAGCAAAATGAAGAAATACGCTTGCAAGTTCCAAAACGAATGGAAACAAGAATTTCAGTTTATCCAGGAGAGTTCGAAGGGGAAGGGGTATGTTGCCTTTAAATTTTGTAGAACAGACTTCTCCATTGAACACGGTGGCCGAACGGATATAGTCAGTAATGAACGGTCAACGGAGCACAAAGCATTGTTCACAACCCAGTATTATGGGCCACCTCGCAAAATGGAGACCCGATGGTGTAACTTATGCTGAGACAAAGATGGCTATGCTGATAGCTGGAAGCATTATCCCATTCTCCTTTCCGGATGTCTACAACAAACCCGTGAAGGATATGTTCCCGGATTCGGAGATCGGTCGCCAGTACGCAATTGGCAGAACAATGGTTACTCAAATAGTGAAAGGTAAGTGTTGTTGTTTTTTTTAGTAACCAGCAAGCACAGTACAGTTAGAACAACTGTGTTTATATTACTGTGTATTTGATAGGTGCCGTCTGAAATTCAACTATTTCTTTTATTTATAATAAAATACATATATATAGCTAGAATTCACTGAAAGTCAAGTATTTCATACATATATATAAATCTATATTATGTATATGAAATATATATGAAATACTCGAGTTGGTAAAATTATACTCCTCCCGTCGTAACCACGCCCTCCACCCCCCGCCCCAACCACGCCTCCACCCCACTCCCCCCATCCCCCACCTCCTGAAATCGGAGGTCTCAAGGTTGGCAAGTATGCTCTTCATCTGCATCTCCTTCAGTCTCTCCAAACGGACTCTGGTGTGGCAGAGACCCAGCAGCTGGTCTCCATGGCCAAAAGGCTCCTGGGAGGCAGATCGAGAAGTCCACAAAAAAAAGCACCGCAGAAGTCATGAAAGTGCCACCTCCTAGTATCCGTCCTACTACTTACTGCTTTGAAATGTCAAAATGACAGCTAGGAAAAGACTTGCTCAGTACTTCAGGTGTACTCATTTTGCATGTTTTTTTTAATTAATTTATTCAAGATGCCTGCTTGTTCATACCATGTTTAAAATGTCTGAAGGTATTCATTTGCTCCTTTTTTCTGTTTCTATTCACGCAGCGTCTCCCAGCTTAAATGTTTCTCCGCAGTACCTGTAGCCTTGAAGCTTAAATCTTTAATCTAAAGCGGTAATGAAGTACCAGCTTTAGCTTTCTGCAGTGATCTCTCCACACTCCCCCGGGGGCAGCTGAAAGACAAGGGGGATAAATGGAGACTTTGAAACAGATACAATAGAAAAAGGACATGCAAAGGTGGGAAGTGGGGAGAATTAAATAAGAGGATGAAGCGGAGCATATGAAGGGAGCAGAATGTGGAAAAAATGGTGGGTGGGAAATGGGAATTTAATGCATGGGTTCAACTAATGTGTCAGAGGGTAATTTGTGGGTTATGAACATAAACACTAGCATGCCCTTGTGGAAGTAAAGCTCTTTTATTCCCCATTACCAAGACTGTTCATTGTGGATCTACATTTTCCTGTACCCTCACGAATGATCTTCACTCTCAACTTTAAGATTTGACTCTGTTGTTGATTGTTTTATTGTGTGCCACTGTTGGGTCACTTAATCTGCCTCGCTCCTTCTGCCATTCTGTCTGCAGGCCTGAACGAGTGTGCAGACAACAACGGTGGCTGCTCCCACATCTGCAGGGACCAGAGAATTGGTTTTGTTTGTGACTGTCCATCTGGGTACAAACTTCTGGACAAAAAGACTTGTGGCGGTAAAGATAAAAAAACTCTCACATGCAAAGTGTAAAATATTCCAACCATTATTGCACAATCCTTTCCTATATTGCCATAAAATGGATTTAATATAATATGACCACTTTGCAGCCCAGGAGAAGTTAAGTAATGTGTTTGGATTGTTTTTCTTTTGTTTGCTTGACTAAACAAACTAAATCCTACTAAACTGCATAGCATCTTTTCATTGAATGTCTACTTCCTGTAAGGATTTTCGTTATTTCTATACGGTTTATGGCCATTTCACTCTATTCTGTACAGTGGCCACAAGACATCAACATAAAGCCACAACACAACAACGTTATGCCACAACACAACAACTTTACACCACAAGTCAAAATAAAGCAACAACACATCAACATGAAGCCAGAACAAAACAACATTACACCGCAACAAATCAACATAGAGACACAACACTGCAACTTTCTGCCGTACCACAACACGCTTACTCCCTTTTGGGGTGGCGGAGGGCGCTGGCGCCTATCTCAGCTACAATCGGACAGAAGGCTGTGTACACCCTGGACAAATCGCCACATAATATCGATGTTAATGTAACGGAGAGTGTACAAATGGACCCAATTAAGGGTCCATTACTATTAACTACCTGTCATTTAGCTGGGTACACCTTACAACTACCTGTATGTATTTATGTAGTTTGCCTTTTCTTTGGCCCACCCCTATAATGCTAATAATTTCCTCTGCCTACAGTAAAAAAAAAAAAAAACAGACAACAAAAAAACAACAACAATGACTTGTGTGTTGTTGGTAATTGTAATGTGTAGTAAAACTTTTCATGAACTCAACTCACTTTAATGTGTCTTCCTGAATTTGTGTTGGACATCTGAGATGAAGAGAGCAGTTATGATTTTGGTTTACAGAGTAAACAACTACAAACTAAAGTTTGCTACTCTATTCTCTAAACTCATACTTTAGTCCAAACATAGCCAAGGACACACATTAGTGTGCGTTTCCTGCACGTCGTCTTCATCATTAAAAGAAAAATATACCCAAAACCTGTGAATTTGGCACGTTGTGTAAATCGTAAATAAAAACAGAATACAATGATTTGTAAATTATTTTTAACTTATATTCAATTGAAGAGACTGCAAAGACAACATATTTAATGTTCGAACTGAGAAACTTTTTTTTTTTTTTTTGCAAATAATCATTAACTTAGTATTTAGTGTAGTATTTAATGGCAGCAGCACAGTGCAAAAAAAAATGGCACAGGGATATTTTTACCACTGTGTTACATGGCCTTTCCTTTTAACAAGACTCAGTAAACGTTTGGGAAAGCTGTTGTCACAAATGCAGAATGTGGCTTGGCATTGTCTTGCAATTCCTTGCAATAGCTCGTTGAGAACTGTTGTTCTTAAACTGACAATTTGCTCATGCATGTATTCACAAAGTGGTGATCCTCGGTTGTGAATGACTGAGCATTTCATGGAAGCTGCTTGTATACCCAATCATGGCACACACCGGTTCCCAATTAGCCTGTTCACCTCTGGGATCTTCCAAATATATGTTTGATGAGCATTTCTAGCCTTTCTCAGTCATTTTTTCCACTTGTGCCAGCTTTTTTGAAACATGTTGCAGGCATCAAATTCCAAATGAGCTAATATTTGCAAAAAATTACAAAGTTTACCAGTTCAAACGTTAAGTATCTTGTCTTTGCAGTCTATTCAACTGAATATAGGTTGAAAAGGATTTGCAAATCATTGTATTCTGTTTTTATTTAGAATTTATATAATGTGCCAACTTCACTGGTTTTGTGTTTTATAATCTGCGGGAGAGAATCCCTCTGTCATTTTCAAATATATATATATATATTTTTTTTGGAGTCGTCAGCTTGAAGCGTCCCTCTGTCTCCAACTCCCTTGTCATCATTTTCCAATATTGCTTTCTGGTTTCAATGACCCGCCTTAACTTGCCTCTGATTGGCCAGTCTGTAATGTTTTGCCCTAACCTAAGTCAATTGTGACGAACACCAACCAATCATCACGGGTTTTTCTCCGTATGTATGGATGTTCTCTTTCATCCAGGTCATTGTATTTCCTCCATATTTTTTTGGGGCCTGGATACGCAGGCCATTTTCTCTCTGTGTTGCTTGTAGCTTTCATGTAAGCTACTTAGCTACTTATTAAAAAACTGCCAAGCTACTGGAAAATGTGGTCAAGCTACGTAACTTAGCTACATGTAGCTTGTTACTGCCCATCACTGCAATCTAAACACCTTATGATTGTTAGAAACCCTCATTCTTGTGTATATATATATATATATATATATATATATATATATATATATATATATATATATATATATATATATATATATATATATATATATATATATACATATATATAGAGAGAGAGAGAGAGAGAGGGACAACATTTTTTGCAGGAGAGGATAGAAAGAGAAAAATGGGGGATACGAGAGAAAAGAACAACAGAAAACATAATAACAGAACAACATCAGCAAATAAGATATGTACAAATATGATGGTAAATGTGATAGCATAGAAGCAGTTAGTGAAATAAATAATAATTCAGAAATGGCAATGAGCATTATTATACTACAAATGGAGCTATACAAATACCAATAGAAAAAGCGCTATTGATAATGAATAATTACAATAATTAACTCTATTATCAACTATAACATTGCTTCAAATGCAACAATACATATATGCAATAACTTGAAATACAAAAGAAAGCAGTTAAATGGAGGGGAAGAAAGAGAAGCCAACTATATTAACCTTGTAGATTGTTATAGTAACAATAGGTTAAGCTTTGTCAGTGTGCCATGTGTTACCCAGTTTCCCCTAGGGCAGGGGTGTCAAACTCAAATACAGAGTGGGCCAAAATTTAAAACTGAACAAAGCCGCGGGCCAAGGTTGAACAAATGAACCTTTTAATAGGGACCCAAACAAGTTTTGCAATGAATATTGAACAAGCAAGGCTTAAATAGGGCAGCACGGTAGAACACGGGGTTAGTGCATCTGCCTCACAATACGAAGGTCCTGAGTAATCCTGGGTTCAATCCCGGGCTCAGGATCTTTCTGTGTGGAGTTTGCATGTTCTCCCCGTGACTGCGTGGGTTCCCTCTTGGTACTCTTGCTTCCTCCCATGGAACAGGCAGAGCTTATATAACGTAATACTGCAAAATCAACTTTCAAAAAACAAATGAAAAAACATCAGTGGTATATTAAATACAAGTTAAGTAAAAAAAGAATGCCTCTTTTCTATTTGTAGCCTTCTCAGGTAAATATCAACATTTACTTTTTCCACAGGCTAATAAATTCGACAATAAAATAAAAATGAGGTGGGCGGGGTTTGGTGGTAGCGGGGGGTGTATATTGTAGCGTTCCGGAAGAGTTAGTGCTGCAAGGGGTTCTGGGTATTTGTTCTTTTGTGTTTATGCTGTGTTACGGTCATTCTTGTTTGGTGTGGGTTCACAGTGTGGTGCATATTTGTAACAATGTTAAAGTTGTTTATACGGCAACCCTCAGTGTGACCTGTATGGCTGTTGACCAAATATGTGTGTGTGAAAGCCGCATATATTATGTGACATGGCCAGCACGCTGTTTATATGGAGAAAAAGAGGACGTGACGACATGTTGTAGAGGACGCTAAGGGCAGTGCCTTCAAGGCACGCTCCCAAATTGTTGTCCGGGTGCAAATCGTGAGAATGGTTGCCCAGGGAGATTTCCGGGAAGGGCACTAAACTTCGGGAGTCTCCCGGGAAAATCGGGAGGGTTGGCAAGTATGAGTATTAGCGGTAAATGTGGTGTTACCGGCGGGCCAGCTCTAATGTTAATTTGATATTGCCTCAAGGGCCAAATGAAATTAAACGTGGGCCAGAGTTTGACACCCATGCCCTAGGGCAACAACATTAATATATGTTTGATGAAACGTGATTATATGTATGTATACGTACTTTTATATGTACAGTATGTGTATATTTATGTTTGTACAATGAACGTGCATGTGGATGTACAAACTTTTAGTGTGTGGGTATGTACTGTATTTGTGTATGCATGTGGGAGTGTATGTACCTGCATGTATATATGTATGAATAATTGTGTGTATGTGAGTATATATATATGTGTATGTATTTGTATGTACACTATATTTGACTCCCGGTGTGTGCGGGAGCCATAGTACGGCCCCAGCCACCCAGAGAGCCCAACCCAAAACAGTCTTTGCTCTTGGTTGAAAAACAGAAAATCCCAGATTTGTATTGGTTTATAAACTGAACCAAGGTTGGACATGTTTTTTAAAAAATGTTTAACCCCGCATTCCAACTATTTCCTAGTTTAACCCTACATATTGAAACACAAAAGCGCTGAATGTGTTCATAGTGTCAAAGCACTTTGAGAAGCTTAAAGGTAGAAAAGCTCTATATAGGTAAAATCTCTTTACCATTTGTGGTGTGTGCATTTGTTGTGAGTTTTGCAATTGTGTCGTGGCTGATAGTCGTTGCGGCATTTGTTGTGACCTTTCTCCTCCACCATAATTCTGTGCACACACTTTATTATTCACCAGAAATGCTAAACTTTATTATTGGCAAATGGTGAGTCGCATGTCAAATCCTTGCTGAATGTACTATCAGCAAGTTTCGACAACATTGCACTGTAATTGCTATTGATCATGCACTGTGCATGAATAAATACATGTTCAGTTACCATTCATGGCTTCTTATGCATACTCCAAATTGTGTTTTCATGCTCCTAACAATCTGCCTCTGCTCTCTACAGACATCGATGAATGCGAGAATCCAGAAGCCTGCAGTCAAATCTGCATTAATTACAAAGGGGATTATAAGTGTGAGTGCTATGAAGGTTACGAGATGGACCCTGCCTCCAAGACCTGCAAAGCTGTGGGTAAGTCATTCATCAAACACATGCACTCATACTGGATGCTCATCCGCACCAAAGTAGAGACAATACAACATTTACCCTTTATTTCCGACAGCCCTAGCCACTACCAGATTCATCCTCCACTTGTATATCTATGGGGACCCCCTGAAAAGAGAAGACTTGCATTATATGCAGGCCCCGCTCAGCAGTCTGTGTAAAGATAAATATTTGCCGTCTTTTTTTCTGTGGTCTCCACTAATGAAAAGTTTACAGCCAGCTGCGTCTCTTCTCCCTGGGGTGTGAAGGAAAGCATGTTGTTGGAAGTCACTGTCTGTTGGCTAAAGGGCAAAGGCAGGGTCTGCTGGCTGCCTTGGCCTGGGTAAACACTCCTTGTCCTGTAATTTAAAAAAAAAAAAAAAGCGCCTGCTTCCTGAAGTAGCAATGACATAGTTGAATGCTCGCTGGAGCTAAGAAAAACTTGAAAATGCACAATACAAGTTGTTTTTTAGTAGACCCACATTACCTGTTGCACACTTTGTCTTGCTCATATCATTACACTCCGATTGTATTCGAATTCTTATAAATCACAGCTCAATAAGAAATAACACAAGGATGGCTGTATCTGCCAAAAAGGTTATCTTTTATTTTTTTTTGAATGACTTAACCACTTGTTTAAAAAACAGTAAAGAGGATATTGTGTCAGTAATGACCGACTATATCATCAGTGGTTCTCAACATTTTTCCGGTGAGGTACCCCATTTGAAAATGTGTTTAATTCAAGCACCCCCTAAACAGAGCAAAGCATTTTTGGTTGAAAAAAAAAAGATAAAGAAGTAAAACACAGTACTATGTCATCAGTTTCTGATTTACTGAATTGTATAACAGTGCAATATATTGCTTATTTGTAGTGGTCTTTCTTGAACTATTTGGAAAAAAAGATATAAAAATAACTAAAAAATTGTTGTTGAAAAATAAACAATTGATTCAATTAGAAATAAAGATAAGCGGTAGGAAATGGATGGATGGATTTCTACACTTAGAAGTAATCATCAACTTAAAGTGCCCTCTTTGGGGATTGTAATAGAGCTCCATCTGGATTCATCAACTTAATTCTAAACATTTTTTCACAAAAAAATAAATCTTTAACATCAATATTTATGGAACATGTCCACAAAAAATCTAGCTGTCAACACTGAATATTGCATTGTTGCATTTCTTTTCACAGTTTATGAACTTACTTTCATATTTTGTTGAAGTATTATTCAATACATATATTTATTAAAGATATTTGAATTGTTGCTATTTTTAAAATGTTTTTAAAACATCTCATGTACCCCTTGGCATACCTTCAAGTACCCCCAGGGGTACGTGTACCCCCATTTGAGAACCACTGAACTATAGAATCTAATGTTGGTGTGGGATGCAAATCTACTATTTGTTTTAGATTGTTTGGCAAGTATGGGTGTACCAAAATGATGCCAATATTCCAACCTCGAGTATTGGCTGATTCTGATAGTAGTCTGATACAATATCAGCCCAAATCATACCTACCTATATGATTTATTTTGTAGTCAGTGTCTCTGCAGGTTTCACCAAGCAACATTTAAGACTTTAAAGACCATATAATGAATACAATTTAGGCCATGTCCACAGGAACACAGATACTTAAAGGCCTACTGAAATGAGATTGTGTTATTTAAACGGGGATAGCAGGTCCATTCTTTGTGTCATACTTGATCATTTCGCGATATTGCCATATTTTTGCTGAAAGGATTCAGTAGAGAACATAGACGATAAAGTTCACAACTTTTGGTGCTGATAAATAAGCCTTGCCTTTACCAGAAGTCGCAGACGATGACGTCACAAGGGTGAGGGCTCCACACGTCCTCACATTGTTTATAATGGGAGCCTCCAGCAGCAAGAGCTTTTCGGACTGAAAAAACGACAATTTCCCCATTAATTTGAGCGAGGATGAAAGATTTGTGGATGATGATATTGATAGCGAAGGACTAAAAAAAAAAAAAAAAAGGCGATTGCATTGGGACGGATTCAGATGTTTTTAGACACATTTACTAGGATAATTCTGGGAAATCCCTTATCTTTCTATTGTGTTGCTAGTGTTTTAGTGAGATTAAATAGTACCTGATAGTCGGAGGGGTGTGTCCACGGTTGTCTTGAAGCCAGTGTCTGAGGGATGTTGACGGCAGCTGCATGGACGGCGCAAGCTCAGCTGATCTCCGGTAATAGGCGACTTTTTACCACAATTTTCTCACCGAAATCTGCCGGTTGACAAGTGGTCGGGATCCATGTTCGCTTGACCGCTCTGATCCATAGTAAAGCTTCACCTCCGGGAATTTTAAACACGGAATCACCGTGTGTTTGTGTGGCTAAAGGCTAAAGTTTCCCAACTCCATCTTTCTACTTTGACTTCTCCAATATTAATTGAACAGATTGCAAAAGATTCAGCAACACAGATGTCCAGAATTCTGTTTAATTGGGGGAAAAAAGAGACGATTTTTAGCCGCAAGTGGTGCTGCGCTAATATGTCCTCTACAGTCCGTGATGTCACGCGCTCGCGTCACCATTCCGCGACGTTTTCAACAAGAAACTCTGTGGGAAATTTAAAATTGCTTTTAGTAAACTAAAAAGGCCATATTGGCATGTGTTGCAATGTTAATATTTCATCATTGATATATAAACTATCAGACTGCGTGGTCGGTAGTAGTGGGTTTCAGTAGACCTTTAATAAACACATACTTATCTCTGCGTTTAGGCCTCATGTCCACACTCAGACGCATACTTTTGTCTTTAAAAACGCAGACTTTTACAAACGGAGGCGTGGCGCAGTGGAAGAGTGGCCGTGCGCAACCCGAGGTCCCTGGTTCAAATCCCACTTAGTACCAACTTTGTCACGTCAGTTGTGTCCTGAGCAAGACACTTCACCCTTGCTCCTGATGGGTGCTGGTTAGCACCTTGCATGGCAGTTCCCGCCATCAGTGTGTGAATGTGTGTGTGAATGGGTAAATGTGGAAGTAATGTCAAAGCGCTTTGAGTACCTTGAAGGTAGAAAAGCGCTATACAAGTACAACCCATTTATCATTTATTTGTCATGACGTTACTGTTGTGCGCCATAATTTCCAAGCTCAACAACACTGCCTTGCTGCCTTTGAACACACTATAAGAGGACTTAATGTATGCTTCAATGTAAACATGCAACAATTTTCACTCAACATTAATAAAAAAGACACATCAAAACGAGCTTTGCGACACTCCCGCTGGTGCTATGGACAGTCAGCTCTTTTGGATATGATCGCTGTGGAACCTCCACCTGATGCGATAATTTTGACAAGCAAGACGTTTTGTCCTGTGTTCTGAGTCATAAGAAAGATGCAACATTATCTTCTGTTCTTAAACCCTATTTAACGACAAATCATGAAGTTAACTCACGTGTGTTGCTTCCATTTTTGTTTGCGCGCAAAAAGCAACCAAGCAACTAAAAAAAAACAATGTAGCGTCCTCCTTGTTGTGTGTACTGATGATAAAGACAATATACAGTACACTTCATCACACATGTACTATATCACTATATAGATGATTAAATACTTTATACGGTATTTTTTAGCGTATAAGTCGCTCCGGAGTATATGTCGCACCGGCCGAAAATGCACAATAAAGAAGGAAATAAACATATATATGTCGCACTGGAGTATAAGTCGCATTTTGGGGGGAAATTTATTTGATAAAACCCAACACCAAGAATAGACATTTGAAAGGCAATTTAAAATAAATAAAGAACAGTGAACAACAGGCTGAATAAGTGTACGTTATATGACGCATAAATAACCAACTGAGAAGGTGCCTGGTATGTTAACGTAACATATTATGGTAAGAGTCCTTCAAATAACTATAACATATAGAACATGCTATACGTTTACCAAACAATCTGTCACTCCTAATCGATAAATCCCATGAAATCTTCTTCCTCTATGTTGCCTCTGGTATGCGCCCCGCTAACGTCCTTTCTTTCTGCTGCTCGATTGCTGTTCTCTGCAGCATATTTCACTACGTCCAGCTTGTAATCTGCAGTATATGATTTACTTTTCGGTGCCATTTCAGTTCAGTCCTTCTCAGTTTTTATAAGTTACCGCCAATGTTGATGTGATCCATTTTAATAGTTCCAGCAGTAGCCTATGGCACAGGGGTCGGCAACCTTTAGCACTCAAAGAGCCATTTTGACCCGTTTCACAAAGTAAAGAAAACAATGGGAGCCACAAAACTCTTTTTAAATTTATAATAAAATAATACTGCATACAGAGGTTTTATTTTGCTTTGTGCTGTGTATAAACCAGGGGTCTCAGACACGCGGGCCGCACCTTAATATGAAAATGTAATGTTAGTGCGGCCCGCGAGTTTTATATGATTGCCACTTGACAGCGTCACACCTGCCAACCCTCCCAATTGTCCCGGGAGACTCCCGAATTTCATAGTAATTATTCTCTCGAATGTACGCTGGTGTTCACCCAATGAACAATAATAGGGGCTTACTAAGATGTCACTACCGCCCTCTACAGCTTGTACAAATAGCTTGCCAGCCCAAATAATTGTTTGACGAGCCTTTTGCAGACACACGTAAGAGACTGCAAGGCATCCTTATTCAACAGCAATACAGGTTACACTGAGGGTGGCCATTTAAACAACTTTAGCACTCTTACTAATATGCGCCACACTGTGAACCCACACCAAACAAGAATGACAAACCCATTTCAAGAGAACATCCACACTATAACACAACATAAATACGACAGAACAAATACCCAGAATCCCATGTATCCCTTACTGTTCTGGGCTCCATTATACACCCAGCTACCACCATATAAGAAGAGGTGTAATGCCACCAGGTCAGATATTGATGATTTTTTTCAGGTTTCTGATTGGACAAAATGTGCATGACAGCAAGTGTATGCGTTTGTGTGTTGACATAGACATTTTTGAAACTACACTTGTGTGGACGGAGATTGTTTTAACCCCAAATAGGTGCTTTTGAAACTCTCCGTGTTCGGGTGGACATGGTCTTAAAGGGGAACTGTACCATTTTTGGAATTTTGACTATCATTCAAAATCCCTATTTGAGACAAAAACATATAGATCTTTCCCCTTTTGGTGAAGTCTAAGTTTTAAAAAACGGCTAGTATGAGATTATAAAACCACTAAAAAACCTTCAAAACCCGCCAACAATACTCCATTTACATGACGTATCCTGTATATTGGCCAAGTATTACTGGAATTGTTATTATATAAGCAAATGCCGGAGAACTGTTTTTAATAACACAGCGCTACATCACTGAGGTAATGTAGCTGTCAAAACGTGGACTATGGTGTGGTTTGTTGTGTGGATTGTTTTCTCGAGATGCAAATGAACTGGCGTGAAGGTAAATACATGGTTTTTCATTTTTACTACAAAAAGTGTACAAACAAAAGGCGCTCACAGCGGAGGAACAAAACTTAACGCTGGAAACAAAACTAGCACTTTCACGTAATCTATGGGCAAGAAACAAAAGACACTAACTGTGGCATTAATAAACAAAAACTTACTTGCGGTGACGTGAGTATGGCAGCATGGACTAAGAAACTGCATCAAACAAGCAGCGTGAACTAATCATGAAACAGAGTGATGACACCAGCACGACCAACAGAAAATGACAGGCTTAAATAGAATCTTCACAATTGAAAACAGGTGCTTTAGTCCAAATGAGTCAGGTGAAACCAATGAGTTGTCATGAAAACAAAACAAGGGAGTGAAAAAACAGGAACTAATGGAGTCTTGAAGTAACATACCACAACTAAACAAAACATGATCACAAAACATGACAGTAGCTAGTGCAGCTCTTGACCTACCGGGGCGGCTTGGCACAGACGGTAGAGCGGCCGTGCCAGCAACTCGAGGGTTCCAGGCCCTAGTGTCCTTTGGCAAGACACTTCACCCTTGCTCCTGATGGGTCTAGGTTAGCGATGTGCATGGCAGCTTTTGCAATCAGTGTGTAAAAGTGTGAAGGGGTTAGTGTGATGTACAATGTAAATCGCTTTGGGTATCATTCCATGTATAGTAAAGTGCTACAGTATATTAATACAGACCATTTACCATTTGGGCTGCTGCATCGCCTCTGAGTTGTTAAAGGTTTGTGCTATAGATTATAAATCATGCCTTCCAGCTGGATAGTAAAAGCTTGTGGCCATAAGCTAAGAATTTGGTCAACTTTGAAATTAAATTTTACACATGAATACATCGCTAGACAGACTTAACATGTTTGTTTGTGCCTACTTTTTTTTACCTGAGGAGTGAGAATTATAATGAATTAATCATCTAAAAGGGGAAGATAAGGCTTGTGCTAAAAGATACAAACAGCCCATCAGTTGGCGTCCCAGTTAGAGCAGACATTATACAGTAAGATATTATTTTGTTATGTACATACATTTTTATTTTTGTTTAGTGCTTTAGTGCTGCTACGTGATGTTTAGTGTTTTACTAGAGCTGGATCTGTTCATCACAATGTGTAGCTCATCCTCCGTATATTCAGGCTCAAAAATATAAGGTTCTGGATCATCTTTTGTTCCAAAGTAGTTCCTTGTTAGGTCTCATGAAGTCTCCTATGATTAATACTTGTTGTTGTTGTTGACCGTTGCCCCTGTGAGATCATTATGGCCCAAAAAGTTACGGCAAAGTCCAAGATATGGCAAATAATACATTATTAATATTATGAATGGGCCTGTTACCACATTACATACAAAATTACAGCATGTATATAAAACATCTTTGGGTTGGTTATTTTTTTAGAGGGCTTTACAGGCGGAATAAATCAAATCCCTATTACCTGCATTGTTAGCCTGTTGCTAATGTATACTTTTTGGTTGAAATCAGACCCATAATAACATCTAAAGAGTACACTCCTAATTTTAAGGTTCAGGTTTTTTTTTTTTGTGAATGATAAAAGCTTTTTAGTGGTGAAATTCATGCATATTTTAGAGGTTAAAAATTAGGTCCTGACTCAAACACAATAAGTGTTTTGCAATGACCACTTTGTCTTATTGAGAACCGCTAACTGGTTTGGTTCCATGGCAAATTTAACTTGGTGCAAAGAGAAAGTTAATTGTGTTAGCGGTGATTGCGGCCATCTGTCTAAGGTTAAGTCATTACTGAAAGAATCAGGGCGGTAATGAGAAAACACCAAAAACAAGCCCTCATCCTTGCTAAGTTTAGGTGGTATTAAAACACAACTGCTTACTGCCTTTCTTGGTGTGAATTTGTATTAATATTAGGCCGAGAAAATAATAATAATTTGAAGACTTGGAAGAAAAGGCACTGAAAAAAAAAATGTAATCATGTGAATGTTGTCTGTCTGTCTGTGTTGGCCCTGTGATGAGGTGGAGACTTGTCCAGGGTGTAGTCCGCCTTCCGCCCGAATGCAGCTGAGATAGGCGCCAGCACCCCCTGCGGCCCACCAAAGGGACAAGCGGTTGAAAATGGATGGATGGATATTTAAAAAGTTAAAGTTAAAATACCAATGATTGTCACACACACACACTTGGTGTGGCGAAATTATTATCTGCATTTGACCCATCACCCTTGATCACCCCCTGGGAGGTGAGGGGAGCAGTGAGCAGCAGCGGTGCCACGCCCGGAAATCATTTTTGGGTGATTTAACCCCCAATTCCAACCCTTGATCCTGAGTGTCAAGCAGGGAGGTAATGAGTCCCATTTTTATAGTCTTTGGTATGACTCGGCCGGGGTTTTAACTCACAACCTACCGATCTCAGGGCGGACACTCCAACCACTAGGCCACTGAGTAGGTTGTATTTCGTAATTACAGTGCAAGTTATTGCAGCAGATGCATGACACAAATAGAAGGAAATAATGTGTGTGTGTGTGTGTTAATGCTGAACTGCAGTACTACAGGCTAAAGCATAAAAACTAAATAAAGGATCAAATGGTCAATGCATTGGCCAATTAAACTGACACCACAAACATGTGTCTTTATTGTCATGTACGTATATTTTATTTCAGTTACACACAATTATTATTTTCATGTACCGTATTTTTCGGAGCATAAGTCGCTCCGGAGTATAAATCGCACATGCCGAAAATGCATAATAAAGAAGAAAAAAAACATATATAGTCACATTTTTGGGGGAAATGTATTTGATAAAACCCACCACCAAGAATAGACATTTGAAAGGCAATTTAAAATAAATAAAGAATAGTGAACAACAGGCTGAATAAGTGTACGTTATATGACGCATTAATAACCAACTGAGAAGGTGCCTGGTATGTTAACGTAACATATTATGGTAAGAGTCATTCAAATAACTATAACATATAGAACATGCTATACGTTTACCAAACAATCTGTCACTCCTAATCGATAAATCCCATGAAATTGTATACGTCTAGTCTCTTACGTGAATGAGCTAAATAATATTATTAGATATTTTACGGTAATGTGTTAATAATTTCACACATTAGTCGCTCCTGAGTATAAGTCGCACCCCCGGCCAAACTATGAAAAAACTGCCACTTATAGTCTGAATCATATGGTAAGTCACGTTTTGCATGGAGAACTGCATGCAGGGAAATTAAAGGATGCAGAGGCCGCTTTTTTAAGGATAAAAAACAATCAAATGTTTTAGGTAGATAAATGTGAAGTTATTTTCAAGGCAAATTAGTGTCGCATCCAATAATACATCTCTTAAATAATGAATTAATTGTATTTTTAAAATATGCCGAGGCCCAATAAAAAACGACCTGCAAGCCGAAAATGGCCCCTTTGGACATCTCTGATCCAAGCCATCACGGTAATGACCACAGTAATGACTCACTAGTGACACTCAGGAGCAATGGGCAGCTTTTGAGCACTTAAGGAGCATTCAAAGCTTCACTGGGGTAATCCAACGGAACTTTATGGGTGCACACCGACTTGTTAAACACTCGGTCAGCGGTCCCACTGGTATGCCAAATATCAGACTCATTAATATGTCGTTTTTATTTTTGACTTCATTGATGTGAGGCCAACCTGTGAGTCCCGACCCAAACGAGTCGCCCAGGTGATGGATGATTAGCGACTGCAGCAAATAGTATTATCATAATACTCATCACTATGTTAGATGTAACTTAAAGTATTAGTATGCAGGCCCAATCCCAAATATAAAAAAGTCCCAATTATAGTAGAGAGACTGTGTAGATGAGGCTGACTGATGATGTTTATGATCACATGCATTGTGTTCAGCTTGTGTAACGCTTAATGCAGCCACTCACTGAGCTATTTAGATTTTTTACGCAGAGGGTATTTCTTCTTGACTGTCAGGCAGAAATATCTTCTTTTATTGTGCGATGAAAAGCAAGAAATGGTAGGAACAAAGTCTGCACAAAGGAGTCCAGGTTGTGGAATGACTTTCTGGCTTTTTTCTGTTGTTGTTCTTTCACAATGTATGTTTGTTTGGATGCCGGAATCCAACTGAACATCTTTCTATTTGCTTTCCGCAGTGAGGGTAATTGCTGCATTATTCCCTAATTGCTAAGTGAAAATGAATTCTTCCAATGTACATTAGGTTAATTTTATTATATTTGAAGCAGAACAGTGCTCAGAGTGAAGTGAAGTGAATTATATTTATGTAGCGCTTTTTTCTACCGACTCAAAGCGCTTTACATAGTGAAACCCAATATCTAAGTTACATTTAAACCAGTGTGGGTGGCATTGGGAGCAGGTGGGTGAAGTGTCTTGCCTAAGGACACAACGTCAGTGACTAGGATGGCGGAAGCGGGGATCGAACCTGGAACCCTGAAGTTGCTGGCACGGCCGCTCTATCAACCGAGCTACACCGCCCAGAGTGGTGCGCAACTACAGTAAATGCCGAAATGCATTTTGACACAAACAGGCTTTTTTTTTTTTAATGCAACTATATTTAATAAAGTAGTAAGCTACTTATAATATATTTGTGTCATCTAATAAGATGATTTATTTTGTATTATGTATTAAATTTTTATAAGATTACTTATTGTGTATTATATTATTTGTATGTGTTATTCATTTAAAAACCCTAAATTAATACTACGTCTATAAGTAGCACTCATCCCCTATAGCGTTTCATTATTTAGTTTAAATTCAATATGTAACAATTGTATAGCTTGGCACGGAGATTCTTCGGGACCCAACTTTTCTGCAACAGAAATAGTATTTTTCCTCTTTTATTTGTATTTAGTATTTTTCCTCTTTTATTTGTATTTAGTAATTGTATTTAACCTACTTGCAGTGTGTAACATTTTCAAATAATAAGAAACCCTTTGTTAGTCACAAAGATTATTTATTTAACACATATACCTGAGGCTTAGGCCAGGTTGATCAGAAAAATAAGTACCGTATTTTCCGGACTGTAAGGCACACTTAAAATATTTTTTCTCTCAAAACTCAACAGTGCGCCTTATAACCCGGTGCGCCTGATATGCAGAATTATTCTGTTTTTGCTTACCGACATTGAAGCTATTTTATTTGGTACATGGTGAAGTGATAAGTGTGACCGGTAGATGGCAGTCAAACATCAGAGATACATGTAGACTGAAACATGATGGCAATATGACTCAAGTAAACAACACCAACATTTTAAATGTTCCATTGAAAATATAAACATTACACACGGCGCTCAAAAAGCTATCAAAATGTTTTATTAAGACTTTGATAAGCTATGAATTCGCACTGCTTGATGGACTGTCGGCGCATTAAACATACAAGTATTATGGTGTGTGTATAAGGTAAGACATATTATCTGGCATTTTGTTTCGCAATATTATGCAAAAGCAACTTTTCTTACCTTCTGATCTGTTTTTGGGATCTGCATAAACCAGGGGTCCCCAAACTTTTTGACCTGGGGGCCGCATTGGGTTAAAAAAAAAAAAAATATATATATATATATATATATATATATATATATATATATATATATATATATATATATATATATATATATATATATATGTATGTATGTATGTATGTATATATGTATGTATGTATATATATGTATGTATATATGTATATATGTATGTATGTATGTATATATGTATGTATGTATATATATGTATGTATATATGTATATATGTATGTATGTATATATATGTATGTATATATGTATATATATGTATGTATATATGTGTATATATATATATGTATGTATATATAAATGTATGTATATATGTGTATATATATATTAGATTAGATTAGATAGTACTTTATTCATTCCGTCAGGAGAGTTCCTTCAGGAAAATTACAACTTTCAGCACAATCCCATTCAAGATCAGACAAACATTACAGGGAGACAGAACAGGATCGCTGACGGGTCTGCCGGCTTCCAGCGCCCCTTACAAAAAAAAGATGAAATACAGGTAAACAAGGGGGGGGGGGATAGAAGATTAAAATGAAATTAAAAATCGGTCTTAGCCTGGGCCTTGGAGAGGGGTTACAGACTGAGGCCAAGGGAAAAAAAATGTATGTATATATATATATATATGTATGTATATATGTGTCTATATATGTATGTATGTATGTATATATGTGTCTATATATGTATGTATATATGTATGTATGTATATATGTATGTATGTATATATATGTATGTATATATGTGTATATATATATATGTGTATATATATATGTATATGTATGTATATATAAAAAATTATATCACGTCATCAATTGGAAAATGCTTTTTTTAGACAATTTGATCGGCCTGAGCGGCTAGGAGACTCTAAGAGTAACAAGCAACAAGCGGTAGAAAATGGATTAGAAAGGACAGATTTAAAATAATAATAATAATATATTTATTTATTTTTTTTTTAACTTGGGGCTTTCCGTTGGCCAGATCTCGAACGCTGGCCGTAGTTTGGGGACCCCTGGCATAAACCCTAAAAAATTCCGTGTGTCCGCCTTTGTAGTCAGTGCCGACAACGTAGTCTTTAAGTTTCTTCTTTTTAGATTTAGATCCTTAAGATTAGATGTAGATTTATTGGTCTCCGTGGGGAAATTCATTTTCACTGCTGTACATTTATATAATAGACATTACACATCACGGACAAAATAGCAAAAAGACATCATCCATGACCAACACCTATACAGGCTTGTCAAACAGGTCGGCCGGGCCTACCTTTTCTCTATGTTCTTGTTATGGGACATTCATCCTCCGCTGTTGCCATTCCTAATATAAAGTAGTGTAAAGTTCTTACTTACATCTGTCAGTAAACTCGCTATGAAAGCGCTAAAACATACCGGTATAGTGAGTTTACATTATACACCCAAGGACCTTTAGTTATTAGAGAGTGCCGGTCGGATGGGTTTTCACATGACACATTTCCGGCCTTGTTGTTGTTTCAGTTATTGATTTAAGTGAAATCTGAATGTTTTTAAAACAGTTAGCGCCATCTTTTGACAGTTCTTCCACTCCCGTCCTTGCACACTAGACCGCTACAACAAAGATGACGGGGAGAATACGCTGCCGAAGGTGAGCCACGTAAATAAGACCGCTCACAAAATGATCTGGAAGCGACTGTAAGAAAGTGGCTTGAAGATGATCTGTAAAACATAGTCTATGCAACATGTTGACCAAGGAACCACCATGACATGTTATGTAGACCACAAGGAAGTGTTTTACATATTGAAAAACATAATTATATGACTCCTTTAATGCACCCTATAATCCGATGCGCCTTATATATGAAAAAAGATAGAAAATAGACCATCCATCGGCAGTGCGTTTTATATTCTGGTGGGCCATATGGTCCGGAAAATACGGTACTTCCTACACAAAAACTGACGAAAAATAACTGTACATACAATTATGTTGTGCTTTAATACATTGTATTAGTAATGAATATGTTTTTTTAACTAAACTGTCAATAAAATTAGGGGGAAATGAAAATACAGCTTAATCTCTTTAGTTATACTTTTTGCGCTTAAAAAAAACTTCTCTATGACTTTAGCTCCAGACTTCTTCTGTTTGTTTAATACTGTCATTACTACCACGAGTGGTGGAAAAGTGTATCACAACTGAATACCGCTGCGGCCCATGCGGACCACAGATATTTTCTCATGGCCCAACAGTTAAGGAACACTAATTTAGCATATGTAGCATATAGTCTTTCAGTCACATTCATTGACTGCGTATGTGTGGCCCTAAAACAGCTCAAAGATATTACGTTTGAAAGAGTTTAACACCAAAGATCACTATAGTACATGTTGGACATGATCTACTAAAATTTTGCATGTATTAAAACATGATCAAACTTTATTGCTTATGCAAAGCTGATCTACTAAACTTGTGCACAGAGGATTGCATCCCTCAAATGAGCAAAATACAGAGTGCAATCCATTTAGAGTGTCTGTTTTCATGTATGTGCACAATATATGCAGATTATTTGAGCACCCACAGAGGAGGGGATGCAAAAATAATCATTTCGCTCTGACAATGTGATTTATCAAGACTGAACCTGTTTTGTGTCTGTAAAATGCCACACAAAAGCCTGCACCGCAGTCAGAAAAAGGCAGTCAGTACAATATTACAAACAATGGAGGGAGAGTTTTACTCAGATTTATGCACAGTGATAATATTAGACATGTCATCCGTGCAGAAATTCAATCTTTGAGCTGATTAATGACTTTAGATGTCAATATTTTGGTATCATTACATAAAATGTATTTCGATTCCTTTTTGATACTTTTCAAATTAATGGGGACTGATTTTTTTTTTTACTTTTAGCTTCATTTTATAAAAAAAATTCTTACCATACAATAAAAATATGGTTCTTATTGCACTCAAAAACGGTTTTAAAACTAAAATTAAAAGGCATATACAGAGGTGGGTAGAGTAGCCAGAAATTGTACTCAAGTAAGAGTACTGTTACTTTAGAGATGTATTACTCACGTAAAAGTAAGGAGTAGTCACCCAAATATTTACTTGAGTAAAAGTAAAAAGTATGTTATGAAAAAACTACTCAAGTACTGAGTAACTGATGAGTAACCTTTTTGTGTAATGATGACTGCAACAAGTAATGCACAAAAACATAAAAATAACAATCAACAAATTCAGAACCAGAAAAATCTCTTAAGCAACTAAAACAATAATATATATTAAATAATATATATTTGGTTTTACACTGTATTGAAAAAAAAATTGAAAATTAATTTGACCTTTGCAATCTCATTATACTATTGGCTAAGTTTTATATTCATAAATGTAAGTTTGTCAATACCCGACCTGTTTTTGTGCCTTTAAAAACGATTTAGAACCGTACAACTCTTAAGGAGACTGTGGCGGTTGCCCTCCTGGGGTTCTTCAGACCACCAAGCACCGACATGAGAGTCCGTTTCAGTGGTACAATATTGTTTTTTTACGAAATGTCCCAGGCTGCTTTTCAGCAATTGTCTTTTTCTCTTTCGCTCTCGATCTCACGCCAGCTCCCCTCCAGCTACCACTCCGTCTGTCCTCCTGGCTGCTGCTTATAACCGAGCGAAAGGTGATTAGATAACAAGGCCCAGGTGGGCCATCTTCTCACCTGTCGCTGATTTCGAGGTCGGTCCTGGCACACCCCGCTTCGCTGCAGGCCCGCAGTCCACGCCCCCTCCACAGAGATATATTATTGTTTCCCTATACAAAAAAAATATCTCACGATATGCATGTTCTTGCGTTCTGATGATTCCTTCAGCGCACTGATGCATGTTTCAAAACATAGCAAAACTCCTGTCGGAGCATGATAACATGGAGGGAGATTACTGTGTCCATGGTGATAGAAATGTAGTACACACAATATCCTCATTAAAATAGGGCGGCCTAATTGCAATGGGTATTTTTGTTAGGTTATGTCACATTGATTATGGACGATTTGCAACAAACAACGTTTATAGTAGCTAAGAAAACATAATTGCAGTATTTACAATTCAACATATTCGCCACCGTACATTTTTGATACTGGTCGTACATTTTACTTTTTTTTGTGCAGTGTCTTAGGGGGTTTTTTGTTCAATTTTAAATGTACTACTGCTTGCCGACAGTGGAACACAAAAGCTAAACTAGAAATGGCTGTCATAATACAAATAGACTAAGAACATTAACAAGAATGTACAACACTGTACTTTCAGGTCAATACTCTTCCATTGAGGTTTTGCCAAACTTACCAACTGTCAATAAACTGAAAAATGTCCTGTTTATACCTGGTAACTTATCTTAACTTCTGTTCAGTTACTACACATTCAAGCTAGTTTAGTTCAGTGGTTAGCCTGGCTTTCTGCTCTAGCTTACTTGGTGTGTCGCATGTTTCCCGAGTCCTCAGTGATAATGCTACTAAGAAATTGTAAGAAATTGGGTTAATTTCCCACCGTGGCGGTGAGGATTGGTAACTGAAAGTAGCGCTGATAATGGTTAGCTAGCCCTCCGCTAACCATGATACTAAAAAGAAATAGCTGGTAAACTGTAAAAACACGCATTGACAAAAAAAAAGTCAGTCGACCTATCACAGCAGCATTATTTAAAATGTCCACACAGTACACTCCTAAAATTAACTATTGGAACTTTAGGAGTATAATGACTTGTCAAATGCTGGGTTGCAATCACGTGACCGAGAGTCACTTCCCGGTTTCAGGCGATGGTCTAGAGCAGTGGTTCTCAAATGGGGATACGCGTACCCCTGGGGGTACTTGAAGGTATGCTAAGGGGTACGTGAGATTTTTTTTTAAATATTCTAAAAATAGCAACAATTCAAAAATCCTTTATAAATATATTTATTGAATAATACTTCAACAAAATATGAATGTAAGTTCATAAACTGCAAAAAAAAAAAAATACAACAATGCAATATTCAGTGTTGACAGCTAGATTTTTTGTGGACATGTTCCATAAATATTGATGTTAAAGATTTCTTTTTTTTGTGAAGAAATGTTTAGAATTAAGTTGATGAATCCAGATGGATGTCTATTACAATCCCCAAAGAGGGCACTTTAAGTTGATGATTACTTCTATGTGTTGAAATCTTTATTTATAATTGAATCACTTGTTTATTTTTCAACAAGTTTTTAGTTATTTTTATCTTTTTTTCTAAATAGTTCAAGAAAGACCACTACAAATGAGCAGTATTTTGCACTGTAATACAATTTAATAAATCAGAAACTGATGACATAGTGCTGTATTTTACTTCTTTATATCTTTTTTTCAACCAAAAATGCTTTGCTCTGATTAGGGGGTACTTGAATTAGAAAAAAATTCACAGGGGGTACATCACTGAAAAAAGGTTGAGAACCACTGGTCTAGATTCCCATTTACCTGCATCAGTGCAGATTTGGGCATATTTTGAAAGGTTCAGAGGCAAATATACAAGCGAGTTTGACCCGGCAGTAATTCAAGGCAGGCGCATACTATATGCCCTGCGGAAATTCAAGGAAATACGCTACTCGGACTTAACATGACGTTAGTTTAATTGCACGATCAGGTCTTCCTAATTATATTTTGGTATAGAAACAACAACAACAACAAAAAAACTAATGCGATCTCTTGTCCTTTCTTTACGTTTAGTACTGTTCTTAATCACTACTAATATACTAGAGAATAAACGTGATTGCATCAGAGAAAGTTTCTTAAACAAATCAAATGTTCAATCAAACATTTAACAAAGTGATCGCGTGATTGCATCAGAGAAAGTTTCTTAAACAAATCAAATGTTCAATCAATCAAACATTTAACAAAGTGATCGCTGCAGAGGGCTTCACGGTGGCAGAGGGGTTAGTGCGTCTGCCTCACAATACGAAGTTCCTGCAGTCCTGGGTTCAAATCCAGCCTCGGGATCTTTCTGTGTGGAGTTTGCATGTTCTCCCCGTGAATGCGTGGGTTCCCTCCGGGTACTCCGGCTTCCTCCCACTTCCAAAGACATGCACCTGGGGATAGGTTGATTGGCAACACTAAATTGGCCCTAGTGTGTGAATGTGAGTGTGAATGTTGTCTGTCTATCTGTGTTGGCCCTGCGATGAGGTGGCGACTTGTCCAGGGTGTACCCTGCCTTCCGCCCGATTGTAGCTGAGATAGGCGCCAGCGCCCCCCGCGACCCCGAAAGGGAATAAGCGGTAGAAAATGGATGGATGGATGGATCGCTGCAGACACAACCATGTCCGGTTGTATTCCACAAGATGATGAAAGTGATATTTTTAAGTGCCATTTCCTTCCAAGCACTTCTGTTTTTTCCTCTTTTTTTATTACCTTTATTAAAGATTGCTTTTGGGACTCTATGAAAGATCCTTCCTATGTCTCTATTTGAATGACTGGAACAGCCAAGAACAGAACAGCAATACGGCATTTTCTGCTCAAACTCTACACTCTCTCTCACTTGTTTTAGTGTTCTGCTCAAGCTGGTTGACCTTAAGCCGCAAAGAAGAATAACGGATGTAATGTCATATGCAACCCAGCAATTCAATGGTATCCAAGGAGGTATTGCTTTGTCTTTTATGGCCATGGCTTTTATAGCTTGGGACCATGCTATATCCGTACCGTTATTGCTCAAAGTTACCCCAAGTCCAGTAATTAGCCCTGTGGGACCCATTTGTACAAATTGGACCTTGGGGTCTGAAGTAAACTTCCATTCTTTTATTTTAAGTCCAATTGCTGCATGTGTAGAACATAAATAAAGAAGCACCTTCAGCTTGCTTTCCCAAGGACAGATCTTTAGTGTAATTCTGTACTAATGACGTAAACCACAGTGTCACCAGGTACTGTTGGAGTCTGTATTATAGTGTGACAAATCATACTTTTGATGGATGAGCCTGGGTTTAAAGAGTGCCAGCTCCATATTAATGTGGTTGTGTCTACTTGTAGTTCTACGATTCACCCCATAACCTCATCCATGAAAGCCCATTTGCACTGATTTGTCTGATATTAGTTTATTGATTTGCATACCAACAACCCATTTTTTGCAGATTCAAACTGTTTCTGCGATCGATATTTTCTGGAAATGCAATCACTTACAATGAACAAAGTAGAACCTAAGAGGAAAGGTCAACTGTATTGTTGTTTGTGTAACCGTGCTAGACAATGTTGTCGCTACACAGCATGATTCTGTGAAGACAAGAGGAGATAATGTGACATTAAGCAAAAGGATGAGTGTGTTACAGAGACATAATATTTACAGCAGGGTTGGGGAACCTATGGCTCGCGAGCCAGATGTGGCTCTTTTGGTGACTGCATCCGGCTCTCAGGTAAATCTGAGCTGACATTACTTGACACAATAAGTGTCGGATAATTCCACTTGTGATCACAGTGTTAAAAATAATGTTCAAAATATACAATTTTCTCAAGCATTATTAATCCATCCATCCTTTTTTCTACCGCACCTGTTCAAGAAGTTGCGTTAAAGGCCTACTGAAACCCACTACTACCCATCACGCAGTCTGATAGTTTATATATCAATTATGAAATATTAACATTGCAACACATGCCAATACGGCCTTTTTAGTGTACTAAATTGCAATTTTGAATTTCCCGGGAGTTTCTTCTTGAAAACGTCGCGTAATGATGACGTGTACGCGTGACGTCACGGACTGTAAGGAAATATTAGCGCTGAGCACACACACAGCTAAAAGTCGTCTGCTTTAACCGCATAATTACACAGTATTTTGGACATCTGTGTTGCTGAAGCTTTTGCAATTTGTTCAATTAATATTGGAGAAGTCAAAGTAGAAAGATGGAGTTGGGAAGCTTTAGCCTTTAGCCACACAAACACACGGTGATTCCTTGTTTAAAATTCTCAGAGGTGAAGCTTTACTATGGATCAGAGCGGTCAAGCGAACATGGATCCCGACAAAACGTCAACCAGCAGTTTTTGGTGAGAAAATTGTGGTAAAAAGTTGCCACTTACCGGAGATCAGCTGAGCTTGTGCCGTCCATACAGCTGCCGTCGACTTCCATCAAACACTGGCCTTAAGACACCCGTGGAAGCACCCTTCCGACTATCAGGTACTATTAAACTCACTAAAACACTAGCAACACAATAGAAAGATAAGGGATTTCCCAGAATTTTTTTTTTTTGTTCTAGTCCGTCGCTATCAATATCCTCAAACACAAATCTTTCATCCTCGCTCAAATTAATGGGGAAATTGTCGTTTTCTCGGTCCGAATAGCTCTTTTTGTTGGAGGCTCCCATTAAAAACAATGTAAGGACGTGAGGAGCCATCAACGGGTGACGTCATCGTCTGCGACTTCCGGTAAAGGCTGGGCTTTTCTGTTAGCGACCAAAAGTTGCGAACTTTATCGTCTATGTTCCCTACTAAATAATTTCAGCAAAAATATGGCAATATCGCGAAATGATCAAGTATGACACATAGAATGGACCTGCTATCCCCGTTTGAATAAGAAAATCTCATTTCAGTAGGCCTTTAATGGTAAGAAGTAATTTATTTATTATTGGTTAGTGTGGGGCTTGCCCTCCTGGGGGTTCTTCAGACCACCAAGCACCGACATGAGAACCTGTTTTAGGGTTACAATATTGTTTCATTTTTCAATAAGTCTCTCAGTTGCTTTCCAACAATTGTCTTTTTCTCTTTCGTCCCCACTCGCGCTCTGGCTCCAGCCCCAACCCCGTCTCTCCTCCTGGCTGCTGTTTATAACAGAGCGACAGGTGATTAGATAACAAGGCCTAAGTGGGCCATCTACACACCTGTCACAGATTTCCAGGCCGGTCCTGGCAACACCCTGCTTCGCTGCAGGCCACGCCCCCTCCACAGTTAGCTTCAGAATAACAATGTTATTACAAAGAATAAGAGACCTATTACCGGTATACTCTAGAAATGTTGGTCTTACTTAAAAACGCACACGTTTAGTTGTATTCAGTGTTAAAACAAATATTATATGGCTCTTACGGAAATACATTTTAAAATATTTGGCTACTTGGCTCTCTCAGCCAAAAAGGTTCCCGACACCTGATTTACAGCATACACACCAGCCACAAAATGTTTCCGCCACTCAAATATCAACACTTTTTTAGTAATTTTGCACAATATTTTAATTAAATTCAATAATTATATTTAACCTACTTGCAGTGTGCAGCCTTGTCAATTGATATAAAGGCATGTGTTAATCACAAAGATAATTATTTAACATATTAAGGCTTAGGCTTAGGTCAGACTGTTTGTAAAAATAAATACGTGGAATTTGATCCCTACCCGTTCCACGGATATCACGTCACAGGAGCCAGGCGTGCCGTTTTAACAGAGTTTTATTTTTCCATGCATATATCAAGCACAATTTTTCATGCAGCTTTTCTCCAGTCTCTCTCCTTCTTCTGCTGGCCGCTCACTGTTAAAGACAACAGATGATTAGATTAACACGTACCACTTGTGAAACCTAATCACTTGCCAGCTGTGTCTTGCCGTTCCGCACATGCGCCGCCCCTAGCCAATGCTGCGCCGTCTTCGACACCATTGTCAGAGGCGGTGACCTTTGCTCCTGCAGGCACGCTGACGCACTTCCCCCCACAAAGTACTAACCAAGATACTGCATAAGAAAGGATTCATAGGTAACTGAAGAAAAATACATGTACATGCAATTTTGTTGTTATGATAAATAAACTAAATTAATATGCTTTTCACCTAAACTGGTGCAAATTAAAATACAGCGTCAGAACTTTAGTCATCATGTTTGCGGTTAAGAAACGTCTATGACATTAGCTCCAGACTTCTGTTTGTTTAATATTGTCTTTACTGCCACAAGTGGAGGAAAAGTGTACTATAAAGATATTTTGGGGCGGCCCTCTGGGAGCGCTCGTGACCTGTGGTTAAAAAACATTGCAGTAATAGTTTTTACTTTTGTTTAGTTACTGTCTACTACAGACTTTATTTTTGGAAAATAATTGTTTGCAATAAAAGACAGTAAGGAACACGTTTAAATATGGGTTTGATATTGTTAAACTGTTAATAGTACTCACAATAAATATATTAGACCAGCGGTCGGGAACCTTTTGGGCTGAGAGAGCCATGAAAGCCAAATATTTTAAAATGTATTTTCCTGAGAACCATATAATATTCTCGAACACTGAATACAACTAAATATGTGCATTTTTAAGTAAGACCAGAATAGAATAAGTCTCAGAATAGCATTGATATTCTGAAGCTAACCAATAATAAATCAAATGGTTCTTACCATTAATGCGACTTGTATGAACAGGTATGGTAGAAAACGGATGGATAGATTAAAAGGCATTAGAATGTTTTATATCAGACCTGGGCAAATTAAGGCCCGAGGGCCACATGCGGCCCGTTAAGCTTTTCAATCAGGCCCGCCGGACATTCCCAAATATTTTTTTTAGATCTTTAATTTGGAAAGTGTAGCTGCCATTATGATGTGCAGTGATGTTTTCTAATTACCAAAAGTCTGGAACTATACAACATATTTCAATTGTTGGAATCTGCAATTTTGAATGATATTTTAGTGACTTGTGTTGTCCTGTTACCAATATTATTTTGATACTTTTCGGTACTTTGATACTATTGTAAATAAAGGGGACCAGAAAAAATTGCATCATTGGCTTTATTTTAACAAAAAATCTTAGGGTGTGGCGGACCGCTACTTTTCAGAGGCGGTATGGTACCGAATATGATTCATTAGTATCGCGGCACTATACTAATACCCGAATACCGTACAACCCTACTAGTTACTATGGTAATCTACGTCACAGCAGGTCAGACGAGGCACCAAGCAGTGTGGGTGGGGAGCGTTTCCACAGAGTGTTTACAGAGCGGCCAGCCTGAAAGGCGGGTGTCAGGGACAGACGTGGAAGGAGATTTTTACAAGAAAGTTCTAAAGTATAGTGATATATCACATTTATCAGATTGTAGATGTTTTTTGGGGGGGTTTTTTACCCTTCACGTTCATATTGCTCTGTGTTTGTTGCATTTGGCTTGATTGTAAAATATGTCGATTGAGACGGGGCGTGACGTTCATATGTTCTCAATATTCAGGGTTTTATCGTTCATAGAAAAAAATGTAATTCCGTTCTGTTTTTAAGGTGGTCTGTCAGAACTTTTTTAGCATTCAATCAGACTTTATTGTGAGGTTTTGTATTAGTTTTCCTAAAAATACTGTAGATATACCCGCCCCCAGAAACATTTTTTTCTCTAAATTTGGCCCGCTAGTCCAGTGGTTCTCAACCTTTTTTCAGTGATGTACCCCCTGTGAACATTTTTTTCATTCAAGTACCCCCTAATCAGAGCAAAGCATTTTTGTTGAAAAAAAGAGATAAAGAAGTCAAATAAAGCACTATGTCATCAGTTTCTGATTTATTAAATTGTATAACAGTGCAACATATTGCTCATTTGTAGTGGTCTTTCTTCAACTATTTGGAAAAAAATAAATAAAAATAACTAAAAACTTGTTGAAAAATAAATAAGTGATTCAATTATCAATAAAGATTTCTACACATAGAAGTAATCATCAACTTAAAGTGCCCTCTTTGGGGATTGTAATAGAGATCCATCTGGATTCATGAACTTAATGCTAAACATTTCTTCCCAAAAAAAGACATCTTTAACATCAATATTTATGGAACATGTCCACAAAAAATGTAGCTGTCAACACTGAAAATTGCATTGTTGCATTTCTTTTCACACTTTATGAACTTAAATTCATATTTTGTTGAAGTATTATTCAATAAATCTATTTATTAAGGATTTTTGAATTGTTACTATTTTTAGAATATTTTTTAAAAATCTCACATACCCCTTGGCATACCTTTAAGTACCCCCATTGAGAACCACTGCTCTAGTCAAAATAATTGCCCAGGTCTGTTTTATAATTTGAACGTTATTTTTAACACTGTGATTACCAGCGGAATTATTTATTACTTATCGTGTTAAGCAATGTCAGCAAAGATTTATCTGACAGCCAGATGCATTCATCAAGAGAGCAATAGGTTCCCGACCCCTGTATTAGTCGATTTGCAGTTGATACTTGTGTTCGGTATTGGTATCGGTAGATCACACTCATGGATGATAGGAATAGTCAGAATAAAACACAGATTATAGCATTCCTAATCCTTGAATCATGCTGAGCTTCAGACTGCTGACACAAATCCCCTATGTTACGAATGTTATCGTGACCAACAAATGATGAATGAACTTGAGGAGGGCAACCCAGAAACACATTTACTGAAAATAGAACAGTTGTTTAGCTCCTTTTCTCCTTTCACTCTCCCGACACATTCTGCTTTAATTCAGTCAAAAGAAACACCCAAATTCTCAAAATAAAACAATGTATTTGTTAAATTGACTACTTTTGTTACTTTAAGTTTGGACCACCTGACTTGTTTTTTTGTTCTCCCTGCTGAAGTACAGGGTAATTGCATGAATAATTAAGTGTGCAGCTTTGGTAGTGCCAAAAGCTTCTCTGGGTCCATGTCAGGACTATATTTTTCTTTTAATGGGTTATTTAGATGATTTATTAATACTCACTTCATTAAATATACATACTGTATGTTAAGAGTTTAAAGAGGGAAAACCAAGTCCACTGTTTGATTTTATTATTTACACATGGAGATACAAACCCATATTCAGTAGCATTCATTATGTCTTTACAAAACAAAACACAAAAGAAATTACATTCTAATACCAATGTATTTTTTTATGTATTCAAAAGGTATAAATTGGTGGTCATCTACGGGAATGCATTTTTTGTTTAGGTTGCTGTTTTAGGATTCTCCACTCTTCACCATCATAGTAACTGTTCTATTAACTCCATCAGGAAAGAGTCCATACTTAATGTTCACCAACCGCCATGAGATCCGTCGCATTGACCTGCTGAAGAGTGAATACACACAAGTGGTTCCTACACTGAAGAACGCCGTGGCGCTGGATGTGGACGTGGCCATCAATAAGATGTTCTGGTGTGATCTATATCATCGGAAAATATACAGGTATTGACTCAAACTGACATTATTGTTACGCTTGCAAAGAACATTTATTCGGAATTCTGCTCGGCACATCATCAACTGTATATTGAGCGGGAAAAGAGTCTCTTTAAAGTTCCTTGTGTCTGTCTTACTGCAATTTTGTGTCTCATTATATAATAACTAGGGATGTAAACATATGAACATTTCATATCACGGTTATTGTGACCAAAATTATTATTGTTATCTCTAATATTATCACAGTATTGTTGAATGTGCTCTAAAAGTACTTATACACACACACCGACATCTTTTATTTTAGTTAACGGTAAATATATAAGCAACACCCACATAATAATTTATTTGGTAAAAGAAACATTGATTATAGTGCTATTATTATTTGAGTGTTTTCATCCATCCATCAATGTTCTACCGTTTGTTCCTTTCGGCGGGTGGAGGGGCTGGAGCTTATCCCAGCCGCATTTGAGCGGAAGGCGGGGTACACCTTGGACAAGTCGCCACCGCATTGCAGGGCCAACACAGATAGACAGACAATGTTCACACACTATTTCAATATGTTTATCTTCTGTTTTAATTTGTAAAGGTATTAGAATGTTTCTTAATATTAAAGGCAAAACAGGTGTGTTTTTTAATGGGAAGGACGTTTATTGTCCTGTTAGAATTTAACGTAGCAAAGCGATTGGCGCACAAGGTGCTCCTCCAGGAAATGCGCAGTATCACCGTGTGATAAACTATCGAGGTTTTACGATAATTGCAATTAAAAATGGCAATACTAACTAGAGATGTCCGATAAAGGCTTTTTTGCCGATGTCCGATACTCCGACATTGTCCAACTCTTAATTACCGATTCCGATATCAACCGATCCCGATATATACAGTCGTGTCATTTACACATTATAATGCCTAATTTTGTTGGACTACCCCGCTGGATGCATTAAACAATGCAACACTGTTAGCAGGGGGTGTATATAGTAGCGTCCCGGAAGAGTTAGTGATGCAAGGAGTTCTGAGGAATTGTTTTGTTGTGTTTATGTTGTGTTATGGTGCAGATGTTCTCCCGAAATGTGTTTGTCATTCTTGTCTGGTGTGGGTACACAGTGTGGCGCATATTTGTAAAAGTGTTAAAGTCGTTTATACGGCCACCCTCAGTGTGACCTGTATGGCTGTTGACTAAGTATGCTTGCATTCACTTGTGTGTCTGTGAAAAGCCGTAGATATTATGTGACTGGGCCGGTACGCAAAGGCAGTGCATTTAAGGTTTATTGGCGCTCTGTACTTCTCCCTATGTCCGTGTACACAGCGGTGTTTTAAAAAGTCATACATTTTACTTTTTGAAACAGACACCGATAATTTTGAAACCGATCCCGATAATTTCCGATATTACATTTTAAACCATTTATCGGCCGATAATATCGGCTGTCCAATATTATCGGACAGCCCTAATACTAACCATTGGGAATTTTGCCGCAGTTAATCATTATTACAGTAATCTTCACATCCCTTCAAGTAGCACAAATGCTACATCAGCGTTTGTGACTAAGTGGAAATCAAAAATGTATGTTTGACCATTACATTAGAAATATTATATATCCAATTATTCTGTTGCAGACACCTAAAATATTAGCAAACATATTTATAAACAATAATGATAGTATGACTATATAAAGAAATTAACGAGTTAAAATGTTACATTATATTTATCTTTAGTGAAGAATCTTGTTGGCAAAGACGGTGAAGGGAGGAGGGGAAATCATAGCAAAGCAGACGTCATCTTTGTGCATTTCCAGGAGATCTTTTTTTGAAGCAATGGTGTTTTTCACCTTCTTTATCAAAGTGCTGGCACTCATTTTGTATCCAAAATTGTACAGACAATGGCCTTGTGCCCACACTCGATTACCAGGAATGATACTCCAGCACCCCCCGCGACCCCAAAAGGGACAAACGGTAGAAAAATGGATGGATGGATGAATACGCGGGCATATGGACAAGTCTGTTAAGTGCAATGTTTAACCATACAATAACCGAGACAGCATGTATGAATACCGGGACCAACTTTTGGCAAATATTTTTGTCAAAAATGGACTTGGGTGTGGGCTGCACAGGGGGAGGGGTTAGTCCGTCTGCCTCACAATACGAAGGTCCCGGGTTCAATCCTGCGCTCGGGATCTTTCCGTGTGGAGCTTGCATGTTCTCCCCGTGACTGCATGGGTTCCCTCCGAGTACTCCGGTTTCCTCCCACCTCCAAAGACATGCACCTGGGGATAAGTTGATTGGCAACATTAAATGGTCCCTAGCGTGTGAATGTGAGTGTGAATGTTGTCTGTCTGTGTTGGCCCTGCGATAATGGATAAGCGGTAGAAAATGGATGGATGGACGGACATAGGCGTGGCACAAAATTATCGGCCCACATACACAAGTCTCTTAAAAGGCCCCCCATCCCACACTAAACCCAACATTGACACTCCACACAGACTTTTGTTTACATGCACTAAAAATAAATTATTGTATTGCTTTATTAAAAACAAGCTTTTTAAAACACATACAAAAACCTTAATTAGGTTTTTTGCTTTTTTAAGTTGGGATTAACATATCTGGAACATATTTACATAACCCCCCTAAAATATTTGGTTTTGTTTAAAAAAGTTTGTTGCTAAAGAATTCAATATAAAGTGGCCAGAGTATGAATTTAGTTAACCATATATTGTTTTTAATCGTGTTTCACTATATTCGATTATAAATCTGTCAAGTTTTCCTTTTCTTCAGAGTGTAAAGTAGAGACACCCAAAGCACATCATAATACATGATTATTATCATGATTGTATAGGTACTGCATCTCCTGGGAGTTAAGTCTCTGTGTGTCTTTAAAACTTAATGACACCTGTTTCTAACTTTAATTGAGGGTCTTTGAATGCACCACAGTTATAGGCAATGAGATGCCAAAGTAAAACGTAAACATAACCTTCTCCTATACTGCCACTCGTGGATTTATTCCGTTTTTACCTTTCTTCTATCACCTCATCATCGATCCAAAATGTTGGTGCTGTGTGTGAATGTTTAGAAGTGAGCTTTGATGACATTTTGACGTCTGTGTTGAGTGAAGTCTTCGAAATTGGGTTCGTTACTATCCAAGCGCTGCAATGAGGAGGTGACTTGTCCAGGATTTACACCGCCTTCCGCCCGGATGCAGCTGAGATAGGCTCCAGCGATCTCCCGTGACCCCAAAAGGGACAAGCGGTAGAAAATGGCTGGATTGATGGATGGACTATCCAAGTGAAACAAACCCTTTTGTATTTTTGATTATGGGGTGTAGTAGTCTTAGACGAAAGGTGTCCTAACTTTTTGATATCAGGGGCCACATTGGTATATATATATACATATACTGTATATACACCAATATATACATAACTAAATGGGCAACTTGTCCAGGGTGCATCCCGCATTCTGCCCGAATGCAGCTGAGATAGGCTCCAGCACCCCCCGCGACCCCAAAAGGGACAAGCGGTAGAAAATGGATGGATGGATGGATGGAAATATATGTATATATTATTATTAATATTATTGATAATAATATAATGGATACATAATTGATAATAGAATTGGATAGTAAGAGTATGTGAAAGTTTGACTCCGACCTAGTTTACTTCTGTTACAACCTGTTTAAAGTTTTGTAATCAATCAGAAATATTCCATCAGCTAAAATGTATCAAACATGGATAAGTGTGGAGAGTGTTTTGCATTTTTCCCATCATGCTTTGTAATAGATTTAATTTGGAGTAATTTTGAATTTTTTTTATAATGGCCACAAAGTTCAGTGAGCAGGTTGTGTTTTGTGTGACTATATCTGTTGACATTTTGTGTTGGTTGGATTATTATTATATATTTTTTTAACCATGATTAGAGAAGGTTGTTTGCATTGGGTTGTATAAGTACCGTATTTTTCAGACTATAAGTCGCAGTTTTTTTCATAGTTTGGCCACGGGTGCGACTTATACTCAGGAGCGACTTGTGTGTGAAATTATTAACACATTGCCGTAAAATATCAAATAATATTATTTAGCTCATTCACGTAAGAGAGTAGACGTATAAGATTTTATTGGATTTAGCGATTAGGAGTGACAGATTGTTTGGTAAACGTATAGCATGTTCTATATGTTATAGTTATTTGAATGACTCTTACCATAATATGTTACGTTAACATACCAGGCACCTTCTCAGTTGGTTATTTATGCATCATATAACGTACACTTATTCAGCCTGCTGTTCACTATTCTTTATTTATTTTAAATTGCCTTTCAAATTTCTATTCTTGGTGTTGGATTTTATCAAATAAATCTCCCCAAAAAATGCGACTTATACTCCAGTGCGACTTATATGTTTTTTCCTTCTTTATTATGCATTTTCGGCAGGTGCGACTCATACTCCGGGAAATACGGTATATGCTGTGTGTGGTGTTAATTAAAACTCATTGACCTGAATTACTCATGTTGTCTATTAGAGGGGATATTATAGCAGCATCAGCATTGTCAGAATTAACCAATGCAAACTCCCCCCTGTTGGTAACATTCTTTATTAGACTGGTGGTGTCTCATGGTCCAGTTTGAAGACTTGGGCGGCCTGCACTTGGCCCGCGGGCTGTAGTTTGGCCACCCCTATCCTAGATGTTCATTTAAATCAAGCAACCTTGATATTAAACTTTTGCAGCTATATTAATTGTATATAAAAATGTATGGCATCTTTTGAAAACTTTCATATTCAAATGGCAGAAAAAAAACTTTCAAACAAAAACAATAAAAGCCCAATGCCCCCTTGTGCTTGGGGCCGTAGTAAAACATTCCCACTTACCCCTACACTTCGATGCCCCTGGAGACGAAAGCCAATAATGATATTGTTATTTAATACTGTCATATTATGCTGTTTTTACTGAGTTCATTTATCCACTGGGTATCACAACCTGCCATTCTGTCAGCATGGTGTGGTTTTGTAGGTGTGTATTTTGTCAGTCACAGCTGGAGGGTCTTGTCACCTTCCGACAGTTAAGGTGGAGTTGTTTGTCCTCTACAGATATACACACATTTACAATGGAGCTGTGTGCGTGTGTGCCTGTGTATGTGCATGCTGATGAATAATGATCGTGATTATTGAGGCAATAAAATTAGAGAGAGACCATATGGCTCATTTGAGAGGATAAAAGTCCCTTCCCACTACTTCCACCCAGGTTCTGACACATGCAAGCACATCTGTGCACATGCCCAGGCACACAAATACCATACACCACAGACGGATTGCAGCAATGAACATGAAGAGAATTAAACAAATATGTTATAATTTCAAAAGTTATTTCACCTAATATGTTTCTTCTTGTCTTTGACCTTACATTTTCTGAAAACAAAACTTTTATATCAATCAATCAATCACAGATTATCTATGTAGCCCTTAACCAGAAATGTCTCAAAAGGCTGAACAAACCATAACGACATCCTCTGATCCGATCCCACATCAGGGCACCGATCATGTATAGGTATAGCATTACATAGTGTTTTAACATAGAGTAATACCTATACAGAACAAAAGTATAAACGCAACACTTCGGCTTGCGTAAGGCAAATGGTGGTCACACCAGATACCGACTGCTCTTAACCCCCCAGACCCTAAATAAAGCAAAACTGCACATTTCATAGTGGCTTTTTATTGTGGGCAGCTTAAGGCACACCTGTGCAATAATCATGCTATTTAATCAGCATCTTGATATGCCACACCTGTGAGGCGGGATAGATTATTTGTAAGGATGTCCGATTATATCGGTGGAAAAATGCTTTAAAAGGTAATATCGGAAATGATCAGTATTGGTTTCAAAAAGTAAAATGTATGACTTTTTAAAACGCCGTTGTGTACACGGATGTAGGGAGGAGTACGGAGCGTCAAAAAATCCAAAAGGCTCTGCCTTTGCGTGCCAGCCCAATCACATAATATCTACAGCTTATCACACAGACAAGTGAATGCAAGCATACTTGGTCAACAGCCATACAGGTCACACTGACGGTGGCCGTATAAACAACTTTAACACCGTTACAAATATGCACCACACTGTGAACCCACACCAAACAAGAATTACAAATACATTTCGGGAGAACATCTACACCGTAGGACAACATAAACACAACAGAACAAATACCCAGAACCGCTTGCAGCAGTAACTCCTCCAGGACGCTACAATATACGCTACCCGCTACCTCCCCCCACCTCAACCTCCTCATGCCTTCTCAGTGTGAGCATGTCCCAAATTGCAAGCTGATGTTTAAATAAAATATTGCACTTTGTGACTTCAATATTAAATATGGCAGTGCCATGTTGGCATTTTTTTCCATAACTTGAGTTGATTTATTTTGGAAAACCTTGTTACATTGTTTAACGCATCCAGCGTGGCCCTGCAACAAAATTATGCATAAAAATGTATTAATTTTACAACTGTATATATCGGTATCGGTTGATATTGGAATCGGTAATTAAGAGTTGGACAATATCAGAATATTGGGTATCGACAAAAAAGCCATTATCAGACATCTCTAATTATTTGTCAAAGAATAAGTACTCACTAGCACTGATTTGGACAGATTTGTGACCAATATTTGAGAGGAATAGGTATTTTGTGTAAAAAGTCAAAGTTTAACATCTTTGTTTTTAACTCATGAAAAATGGGAGCAAAAACAAAAATCTTGCGTTTATATTTTTGTTCAGTATATTTTGTATTTATACGGTGCAACCTCAATTTGCGAAACTAATTGGTTCTTGGACATGGGTTGTAAATCAAAAAGTTTTTAAAGTGAAGCAGAGTTCCCCATAAGAAACATATACCACAGCGATTTGTTGTTTCTTTTTATGCTGGTGTTTTGAGTTTTTGGGACTCTTATTGAGTCATCAGAATGGAAAAAAGTAAAAAAAAAAAACTATGAAAAGGTACACTTAATATGCTGGAGTGTTGGGACATGACTTGTCCTGCACTGCAAGTGACATGGAAGGCTCCGTCACCCTTTTTTCTTGCTTGCAGGCGCCTTAGTAAAGCATTGGCACACTGAGACATGGTTCGCACACAGAGGAATATTTAGATTGATCTAAAAGTTCGCAAATTAAAATGTTCACATATAGAGGGGTTTGTAAATGGAGGTTTCACTGTATTCTGCGACAAATGCTCAGATAAAAAACGAACTGTGCAAAAACCTAATCAATTTGTCGCATAAGAAATAATGTAACGGCAATTATTCCGTTCTGGACACCCAAAAATCCATCCATCTCCATCCATCCATCCATCCATCCATCCATCTTCTTCCGCTTATCCGAGGTTGGGTCGCGGGGGCAGCAGCCTAAGCAGGGAAGCCCAGACTTCCCTCTCCCCAGCCACTTCGTCTAGCTCTTCCCGGGGGATCCCGAGGCGTTCCCAGGCCAGCCGGGAGACATAGTCTTCCCAAAGTGAAGACCCAAAAATGTTAACACAAAACAGAGATAAATAAATAAACCACCCACACATAAAAAAAAAAAAATGAATAAATTATTGCCTTTCTGCACTCTATTGATAATGTCCCAACAGTGAACGGGACCTGTGATGATTTAAATCTACATTTAAAACACTTCCTTGTTGTCCAGATAATATGTATTGCATATCCTTTGGTGTAGATCGGGTGTCTCCAATCTGCGGCCCGCCAGCGTCCAAAATCCAGCCCACGGGAAGTTCCAAGAAAAAGAAAAAAAAGTTATCATTATTATTATTTTTATATTATTTTTTTAAATTTGTCAGGCTTGGTCAAAATATAGGAGTCAAATGCAGAGTAAGGATGGCAGGCTTGTATTTTAAAAGCTTCCTTTCACCTCCAGAGTCAGGGCAATTCAATATAGGCGATAACTAAACTAGTCGGCGGAAAAGAGGAACAACCGAAAATTACTCCGAAAGGAGGAAAACACAAAAACAATAACAAACTATACTTTGCGCCGTATATTCTATGAAATGTATTATAAACAAATTAACGCTCCAACAGGAGGAATAAAGAATGGCTCTGAAACTTCTACACTGTCTCTATTCTAAAAAAAAGGTTAACAAAAAAATGTACCTCAAAAAATTGAGAAAAAGGAAGAACTGTAAGAAAAACTGAAAATTCACTACTTCGGCTGTAGAACTAAATAACACAAAATCACTCTGCTGAGGAGGAGAAAAAGAAAACTCAAAATATCAACAAAGGAATTCAGGATCAAGGTATTCAAACACAAGGCGAGGCAAGGCATGGAAAGGATGCTAGAGAGGCACGAAAAAAATTATACAATCTGGCACAGAACAAAGGGAGGCGTGGGCTTATAAGACACATGAGGGTAATGGGGAACAGGTGGAAACAATCAGGGATCAGGTATGATGTCAGACTGATGACACAAAAGGAAGTGCAAGTGACCTGAAACAAGAGGAGTTACTTTTCAAACTAAAACACGTAATTCACAAGACCGAAGAAACCAAGACAAAACATCCCTCACTGCGGTGTGACAAAATGTGTCCTTTCTAATCCATTTTCTACTGCTTGTTACTCTCGGTGTCTCCTAGCCCTCTCAGGTGAATTATATTGTCCAAAAGTGCATTAAGCGTGTGGCAAGTGCGCGCTTTCAGTCTATTAGTGTGCGAAGAATATATATTTATACAGCCAAATTGTTTTAACCCAATGCGGCCCCCAAGTCAAAAATTTTGGGGACCCCTGGTTTAGATTTTGCGTAACTTTTGCTCCACAGAACATTCGTGACCTACTTTTTGCATATGTCTGCAAGATGTTCGTTTCTGTAGGCGTTCCAAGATTGCAAATGAAACCACGCCCCACCCTCTCCAAACGTATCATAATATATCAATTAAATACGTATACGGGTTTAAACATATATCTTGAAGACAAGCTGCAACACTTTGTATTTCCAGACAGAATAAAACATAATCTTTATAAACATTATATTGATTCACCCGGTCAAATTAACACCTGCCCTTTCTCAGATCAATACAGAGCTGCATAAAAAAAAAGATTCTTTGAGCAGCATTCATGTCACGGCATATCGCACTTTGGTGTTATTGTGCACATGCCAAACTAGGATGAAAACAATACGTTATACTACCTTATCTTTTGTTTCATCAAACTAAGTCATAATATCACCGTCTTTTTCCACTCTGAGTTTAGCTGCAGCTAATCCAATTTAGTAATGATCCAATTTCATACTGGTCCATCTTGACAAAACAGGCTCATGTGAAAATGTTGTTTAGACAAAACTCTCATTTTCTATTTACTTTCTAAAGCAAGCGAATCAGAACAAATCGGAGTGCATTTGACAAGAAAGAATAAAACCCGAGGAGCTCCTCCTCTTCCCATTGGCTGATAGCTCAGACTTAATGTAAAGTATGTCCACCTCACAGTGACGTCATAATGTAGCTAATCTTAAAAAAAGATTGCATATCACTGCGGGTGGCGGCATCCAGAACTGCGTGCGAACTCACGTCAAAATTTATGAACTTCGTGATTTGAGGCAGTAACCAAAGTATCCAACATTGTAACAGTTTTACTTGTACCATATTTTTCGGACTATAAGTTGCAGTTGTTGCGACATATATTCCGGAGGGATTTTTGTGTGAAATTATTAACACATTACCGGAAAATATCAAATAATATTATTTAGCTCATTCGCGGAAGAGACGAAGAAAATGTCAGCAATCGTCACACACACGTCAACCAATAAGAATTTGGCGGGGGAGGGTCATGGCAGAAGTGCATTGTGGGTCATGGAATGCTAACTGCTATATGCTATATGCTACTGCCGTAGCTATTAAAATGGATCATTTCATCGTTGGCGGTAACTTATAAAAACTGAGAAGGGCTGAACAAAAATGGCACTGAAAAAGAAATCATGTACTGCAGATTACACAATATCAAGTAATATTATTTATCTCATTCGCGGAAGAGACAAAGAACATGTCAGCAATCGTCACACACACGTCAACCAATAAAAATTTAAGGAGGGTCATGGCAGAAGTGCATTGTGGGTTTTGGAATGCTAACTGCTATATGCTACTGCCGTAGCTATTAAAATGGATAATTTCAACGTTGGCGGTAACTTATAAAAACTGAGAAGGGCTGAACAAAAATGGCACCGAAAAGGAAATCATGTACTGCAGATTACAAGCTGGATGTAGTGAAATATGCAGCAGAAAACGACAAGAGGAAGCGCCGCATACCTTTGGAGTTGGCAGAGTTGTTTAGAAGCGACATCGAGGAAGAAGATTTCATGGGAATTATCGATTAGGAGTGACAGATTGTTTGGTAAACGTATAGCATGTTCTATATGTTATAGTTATTTGAATGACTCTTACCATAATATGTTACATTAACATACCAGGCACCTTCTCAGTTGGTTATTTATGCGTCATATAACGTACACTTATTCAGCCTGTTGTTCACTATTCTTTATTTATTTTAAATTACTTTTCAAATGTCTAATCTTGGTGTTGGATTTTATCAAATAAATTTCCCCCCAAAATGCGACTTTTACTCCAGTGCGACATGTATATATTTTTTTCCTTCTTTATTATGCAATTTTGGCCGGTTTTGACGTATACTCCAGGAGCGATTTATAATCCGAAAAATACGGTATGTCTGAAAAGCCAAAAATCATCAAGGGACGTTTTAGACAATATTAATGTCCATTTTTTCTTGCGACTGTGTTGGATCCATTATGGATTGAACTTTCACAGTATCGTGTTAGACCCGCTCGACATCCATTGTTTTCCTCCTCTCCAAGGTTCTCATAGTCATCATTGTCACTGAAGTCCCACTGGGTGCGAATTTTTCCTTGCCCTTATGTGGGCCTACCGAGGATGTCGTAGTGGTTTGTGCAGCCCTTTGAGACACTAGTGATTTAGGGCTATATAAGTAAACATTGATTGATTGATTGATTGATTTCTCAGATGATGCAATTGTTGATGGCTGAAGTGCTGATATCAACCAAACCTAACCCCCCTCCCCACCCACTCCCCTCCACAACCTACCCCCCGGATTGTAAATAATGTAAATAATTCAATGTATATAATCTGATGATTAACTTGTGTGATGACTGCATTTTGCTGACAGAATATATATTTGTACCATGAATTGATTAACGTGGACCCCGACTTAAACAAGTTGAAAAACTTATTTGGGTGTTATCGTTTAGTGGTCAATTTTACGGAATATGTACTGTACTGTGCAATCTACCAATAAAAGTTTCAATCATTCAATCAAAAAAAAAAAAAACACAACTTTTCTTACCTAATGGTACCTGCTTTTGTGTGATTGGTTTCTGCATAAGTCCTGAAAGTTTTAATTCAAACCATGGAGGCATGGCAAAAATATTTGCAATTTCCATACCTCCTCCAAACAAGTTGTTTTTGACCTGTCCTTGGACAGTAGCGTATATCTCCATACAATCAGCCATTGTAGTCTGACGTTATAGAGTCAATAAGTTCCTTCTTTTTCTCTATCTTGTTGTGGGGCAGACTGGCTCTCGCTGTTGCCATTTTTAATACAAAGTAGCATATAGTTCGAACTTATATCTGTTAGTAGACTCCATATGGAAGCGCTGAACACTACAACATGGCTGAGGTGAACAAGACACTGTCGAATTAGAGGTACTTAAATAAGATTGCCCACAAAATGGCACATCTTGAAAGACGGTCAGAAAGCAGCTTGAAGACACATCTATGCAAAATCTTGACCACAGAACCACCATTACATGTTATGTAACCCGCAAGGAAGTGTTTTAAATGTACAAATATATGACCCCCTTAAAAGAACCAATATATCCAATATTCTTGGTTTGGGCACATGATTTTGCAGAATGATACACGGGAAAACAGATTAGTTTGTCTGGTGCAATGCAATAAATAAATACAACGTGACAATATTTTCTGACAAAAACCGAGTACTGTGAAAACCAGGTTATGAGAAAACCAAGGTCCCTCTGTAGTCTATTAAGGCAAATGGGGGTACGCGTACCCCTGGGCGTACTTGAAGGTAGGCCAAGGGGTGCGTGAGATTTTTAAACATTTTATAAAAACAGCAACAATTCAAAAATCCTTTATAAATATATTTATTGAAAAATACTTCAACAAAATATGAATGTAAGTTTAAAAACTGTGAGAAGAATGCAACAATGCAATATTCAGTGTTGACAGCTAGATTTTTTGTGGACATGTTCCATAAATATTGATGTTAAAGATGTCTTTTTTTGTGAAGAAATGTTTAGAATGAAGTTGATGAATCCAGATGGATCTCTATTACAATCCCCAAAGAGGGCACTTTAAGTTGAGGATTACTTCTATGTGTAGAAATCTTTATTTATATTTGAATCACTTGTTGGTTTTTCAACAAGTTTTTAGTTATTTGTATATCTTTTTTTCCAAATAATTCAATTAAGACCACTACAAATGAGCAATATTTTGCACTGTTATACAATTTAATAAATCAGAAACTGATGACATAGTGCTGTATTTTACTTCTTTATCTCTTTTTTTCAACTAAAAATGCTTTGCTCTGATTAGGGGGTAATTTATTTAAAAAAATGTTCGCAGGGGGTACATCAAAGAAAAAAGGATGAGAACCACTGTATTAAGGTATAAAGTTAGGGTTGGTGTCTACAGTAACTGTATACTCGATTAGCAAGGAATTTCAAAAGTATCAGTACTGCAACTTTCTTCCCCAGTAAACATGAGCAAACAGGGTGTAAAGTGGGGCACTGCCTCTGCCAACCTTTAAACAAGGATGTCTTTTTTCGTAGCACGCAAGTGGAGAGGAAAGTAATGTGCTTTGTCTGTAGGCATGTCACAAATGAAAGAGTTGAGGAAGCAAGGCAAAATAAGAGTCTGGGGAACAGGTAGACGGCACGCAGAAGGCAGAAGGAAAGATTCAAATAAATTGAAAAGACACTGAGCAGAGAATGACAAAAACAGGGAAGAAGTCTGGTTGATTTGTAAGCTGCAGATAGAAGTAGACAGATTAATTCTCTCTGTGAGCGGCTGTTTGGTGGGAAGAATGAGGTTGTGATAGAGGAGTCAGGTTTGGGTGTCCTTGACATTATCTGCAAAGACTACAAGTTCGTAGTCATATGTTGCCTGCACTCAATCATTTTGAGTCTTGCAAGTATAACTTTGCTGACTTACCAACACATTGTCTTCTTGTACTTCCCCTAGTGCGTACATCAACAAAGCCAATGACTCTTCGCAGCAGGTGACGCTGATTGAAGCGCTCCACTCCCCCGAAGGGCTGGCTGTTGACTGGGTTCATAAGAACATCTACTGGACCGACTCGGGCAACAAGAGCATATCAGTGGCCACGGGAGATGGCAGCAAGAGGAAAATGCTCATCGTCACGGAGCTGAGCGAGCCCAGGGCCATAACAGTCGACCCACATCAAGGGTAAGGTTGTGCAGGTAGCGTGTTGATGAGGTGTAAAAACTTTTTTGTTCAAAGTAGTTTTCTTGTAATTACCAAGTTTTACCTTCCGTTGGATTTTGTAGTTTTACATAAAAACAACACACTGAAGGGTAAAGGTACACGTCTCAAAGCCACATAGATACTTTGACATATTTGGCCAAAGCCTATATATTTCAGGGCATACAAACGATCGCAAAGACCTGGATGAGAAACTTTCATAGACATTCCTACATATAGATAATCTTACTTCTCACACAAGTTCCTTAAATATTTGGCTATCAGTCAACTTAGTCAGCCAATTGTGTTGTTGCCTGGGTTTTCAAGTAATGCTCCGTGAACTGACATCTTTGTTTCTCCTGCCTTAGAAGTGTTGTATACTCTAAAGTTGTTTGATACAGTTCCCAAATTTTGTATCAGAATAAAAGGTATTGATATTTAAATTAAGTCTGTGCCCAAAACGATATTTACCTCTTTACTGCAGCCGTGTCCCATTGTTTACATGGCTAAGAATTACAAACCCTTTTTCCCTAAGAGTTGGGAAATTGTGTTAGATGTAAATATAAACGGAATACAATGATTTGCAAATCATTTTCAACCCATATTGAGTTGAATATGCTATAAAGACAACATATTTAATGTTCTAACTTAAAAACATTTTTTTTTTTTTTTTGCAAATAATCATCTTTAGAATTTGATGCCAGCAACACGTGACGAAGAAGTTGGGAAAGGTGGCAATAAATACTGATAAAGTTGAGGAATGCTAATGAAACACTTATTTGGAACATCCCACAGATGTGCAGGCTAATTGGGAACAGGTGGGTGCCAGGATTGGGTATAAAAACAGCTTCCCAAAAAATGCTCAGTCTTTCACAAGAAAGGATGGGGCGAGGTACACCCCTTTGTCCACAATTGCGTGAGCAAATAGTCTAACAGTTTAAGAAAAACGTTTCTCAAAGTGCAATGGCAAGAGATTTAGGGATTTCAACATCTACGGTCCATAATATCATCAAAAGGTTCAGAGAATCTGAAGAAATCACTCCATGTAAGCGGCATGGCCGGAAACCAACATTGAATGACTGTGACCTTCGATCCCCTCAGACGGCAATGTATCAAAAAGCGACATCAATCTCTAAAGGATCTCACCACATGGGCTCAGGAACACTTCAGAAAACCACTGTCACTAAATACAGTTGGTCGCTACATATGTAAGTGCAAGTTAAAGCCCTACTATGCCAAGCGATAGCCATTTATCAACAACATCCAGAAACGCCGCCGGCTTTTCTGGGCCCGAGATAATCTAAGATGGACTGATGCAAAGCGGAAAAGTGTCCTGTGGTGTGACGAGTCCACGTTTCAAATTTTTTTGGGAAATATTCAACATCGTGTCATCCGGACCCAAGGGGAAGCGAACCATCCAGACTGTTGTCAACACAAAGTTCAAAAGCCAGGATCTGTGATGGTATGGGGGTGCATTAGTGCCCAAGGCATGGGTAACTTACACATCTGTGAAGGCACCATTAATGCTGTAAGGTACATACAGGTTTTGGAACAACATATGCTGCCATCTAAGCGCCGTCTTTTTCATGGACGCCCCTGCCTATTTCAGCAAGACAATGCCAAACCACGTCAGCACGTGTTACAACAGCATGGCTTCATAAAAAAAGAGTGCGGGTACTTTCCTGGCCCGCCTGCAGTCCAGACCGGTCTCCCATCGAAAATGTGTGGCGCCATTATGAAGCCTAAAATACGACAGCGGAGACCCTTGACTGTTGAACGACTGAAGCTCTACATAAAACAAGAATGGGAAAGAATTCCACTTTCAAAGTTTCAACAATTAGTTTCCTCAGTTCCCAAAGGTTTTTTGAGTGTTGTTAAAAGAAAAAGTGATGTAACACAGTGGTGAACATGTCCTTTCCCAACTACTGTGGCACATGTTGCAGCCATGAAATTCTAAGTTAATTATTATTTGCAAAAACAAAATAAAGTTTATGAGTTTGAACGTCAAATATTTTGTCTTTGTAGTGCATTCAATTGAATAAGGGTTGAAAAGGATTTGCAAATCATTGTATTCCGTTTATATTTACATCTAACACAATTTCCCAACTCATATGGAAACAGGGTTTGTGTATTCTTCAAAAGGGATGCACGCTCGGGAGTGACACAATTGCATTTCCGGATAAGTTGTTACACACGTGCAAGAGTTGCATGAATTCCAGGAAGGTCTTCCAAGTATAAAACTATGACTGAAGGACAAGAGGACAAGGAATGGCTAAGCATGCTACACACTCACAGAGCAGGACGAGACACAAGAAGCTATCGACTACATTCTCAATTTAAGATAGGACTGACCGATCCGAATGTCGATATTATCGGTACCTAGTATAGTATCAGTATAAAAATTATACTGAAGGAATTTGATTAATAATATTATTTTTTTGTTCTTATTACCCCGAAAGGGACAGGTGGTAGAAAATGGCTGGATGGGTGGATTACAAACAATTTACAGACAAGTTTACAAACTCAGGGAGTAAGTTTCTAGATACATATAAATGGGAGACAACAGTAGTTTTTGCTTTTGTTTATTCACTCTGTATTGTTGAAAAAAAAATGTATGTAGCATTCAATACCACAATTTCAACACGTTTTCTAATTTACACCAATGCTATACTTTTTAATACGATACACTTTATATATGTTTTATTATGTTTACTTTGGTTACCTGCTATTAAACACTTTCAGTTCTATAAACTACTAATAAGAAAAATGGAACTTAAACGATTGTTATGCACGTACGTACAACACTTGCAACCTTTAGTATATCAGTATATAGAATTAAATTATGGAATTGATTACGTTAAGAAATCAAACAATGTACTAATATAAATTCGTTTAAGAAACTGTTCGACCTCAAAGAGTTTACAAAGTACAGAGAAAAAGAATCATGATAAACATTTTGAACTTATTGATAATCTTATTCATCTCACTATATAAAATACAACTTACTTCACTGTTTATTTTTAGAATTGGATAATTTATGGAGTAGAGTGTGAACAAATTGAGAACAGGAAGTGAACTAAAGTGTTGCAATTGCTATAAAATGGAAAAGGGCTAATTAAATAAGCTCTGCTCTGCTTCTTCCTACTTGTTGAAGAAAGAAACTGAAAATCGTGAAGAACCATGTTTTAATTGTATACATTTTCGAAATAAACTCAAACCATAAACCATTGTCATATCGGATTTCGAGTCAAAATCAAAGGCCAAAAAATCGAATCAGGATTGGAGGCCGAAGATATTGATCAAAACATTCCTATTTATGAATATATTATTTATGATGTATGTGCATCACTGTTAGAAAATAAAAATCATGCCTAAAAGGTCAATAGTTTAGTTTAAGAAGTATAACTTGAAAGGAAATAGCGCAGCATCCCACTGTTAGCAGCTCACAAAGTACAATATATCCCCATTTTATATATTTGACATGAAGCCATCACTATCTCTACACTCGTGTGAAATATATGCAAATGGCAGCACTCTACTCTCTCTGTGTCATACACAGCGGAGAGTAATGGCATGGTTGATATAGACGGATAATAGTGATTACATATTATTCGAATGGCACCTTTCTTTCATGAAATGCAAGTCCAAAGCACTTTAAGCGTACTGAAAGTGCTCCAGTCCTTCAATGCAAACATAAAATTATTATTATAAGGTTAGGTTTTCCTCAGTTGCATTGAGTAAGATGTAAGCATACTTGCCAACCCTCCCGGATTTTCCGGGAGACTCCTGAAATTCAGCGCCTCTCCCGAAAACCTCCCGGGACAGATTTTCTCCCGAAAATCTCCCGAAATTCAGGTGAAGCTGGGGGGCACGCCCCCTCCAGCTCCATGCGGACCCGAGTGACGTGCCGACAGCCTGGTTTCACGTCCGCTTTCCCACAATATAAACAGAGTGCCTGCCCAATGACGTTATAACTGTAGAATGTTCGCGGGCGAGTTCTTGGTTTCTTATGTGGGTTTATTGTTAAGCAGTCTCATTAACGTCCTCCCAGCGCGGCAACGACACACAACAACAGCAGTCACGTTTTCGTCTATCGTAAAGCAGTTCGTCTGCCATGAAAAGCAATGTTGTGACACTCTTAAACAGAACAATACTGCCATTTACTGTGCATGCATATGTGACAATAACATCTACGGCTTTTAGAGCAGTGGTTCTCAACCTTTTTTCAGAGATGTATCCCCTGTGAACATTTATTTAATTCAAGTACCCCCTGATCAGAGCAAAGCATTTTTGGTTGAAAAAAAAAAGATATAGAAGTAAAATACAGCACTATGTCATCAGTTTCTGATTCATTAAATTGTATAACAGTGCAAAATATTGCGCATTTGTAGTGGTCTTTCTTGAACTATTTGGAAAAAAAGATATAAAAATAACTAAAAACAAAAATAAACAAGTGATTCAATTATAAATGAAGATTTCTACACATACTGTGATGAGGTGGCGACTTGTCCAGGGTGTACGCGGCCTTCCGCCTCATTGTAGCTGAGATAGGCACCAGCGCCCCCCGTGACCCCAAAGGGAATAAGCGGTAGGAAATGGATGGATGGATAGCTGTAAATATACTCCTCCCCTCTTAACCACGCCCCTAACAACGCCCCGCCCCCAACCACGGCCCTCGCCAAACCTCAACCCCCCACCCCCCCCCCCACCCCCACCCCCCCCGCACACCTCCCGAAATCAGAGGTCTCAAGGTTAGCAAGTATGGATGTAAGAACTGTGACCTATGACTTCACAAATGTTCTTCAAATCCCAATCACACTCTAAAATCTTGTAAAAAAATAATTAAGTCTTGCAGGAACAGCGGAAGTTGCAAAGTAGTCGACCAATAACTTTGTATTTTTAGTGTCTGGCTGTAATGACTAGGTGTCATGCCACCGCGGGAAGCCATTTACTTAGACATTGACATGTTTTGCTCATATGATGGAGCTATTGCAATTATGTCATAATGATATTATTCTCCCACTCTTTGTGAAGTGTATAACCAGAACTATCATTAGTGTAACACTGTCAGCAGAAAAGATTGTAAGAGGTGCTGAAGCTGTCTTGATGGAATGATGTTTGTGTACTCTATGAACATGTTCAAATAATAACGAATGTTTTTGTGTATTATTTCACAGATTTTTGTATTGGTCCGACTGGGGAGATCAGGCGAAGATTGAAAAAGCCGGGATGAATGGAGTGGATCGACAGGTTCTGGTGTCTGAGCACATCGAATGGCCAAATGGAATAACCCTAGGTAAAAAATTGCAGAAAACGTGAATAGGAATGGATTTCATTCTCACAGTCAGGAGATTGAAGGTTGGAATCCATTCTTGGTCATGTCTTTGTGGGGTTGACGTGCTTGGGTTTTCTTGGGGTGTTCCTCCTACATCACAAATCCATGCATGTTAGGTTAACTGGAGACTGAATGGTGAATGGCATACTTGCCAACACTCCCGAATTTTCCGGGAGACTCACGAATTTCAGTGCCTCTCCCGAAAATCTGCCGGGACAACCAATTACCCGAATTTCTCCCGATTTCCAGCCGGACCTGAGTGTGGTTGTCACGTCCACTTTTCCTCCATATAAACAGTCACGTTATAACATCTACGGCTTTTGGAGAGTGCATAACTGCACACACAACAAGAAGGAGACTATTATATATGTCTCCGCTATCTATAAATTTATCTATAACCGAATAAAGTAGGCAGGCACGGAGCTATTTCTCAGCGTGTGTTTATTCCGGCCGGCAAGTTAACACACTGACACACAGCATCCGGAATCCCATCATGAATTGCTTCAAAACTACGGCAAGTAGTAATGTCCAAAAAAAGATAGTGACAGAGCATAGAACGAGGTTGGACAATTCAACCCTAAACTCACTCCTTTCCTGCAAATTAAATGTCACAGATGCTGCCCATACCTATGCTCCTTCAAAGGCTTTGCTACTGGCTGCAAAGCATTGCACTTTCAAATACAACAATGAGTAGAGAGGAGTGTTATGTGTGTGTATATGTGCAAATAAATAAGTGAATTCTAGCTATAAATATACTCTTCCCCCCTTAACCCCGCCCCCGGCCCGCCTCGCCCACCGCAACCCAGCCCACTTCAAACCCCCACACCCCCAATCTTCCGAATTCGGAGGTCTCAAAGTTGGCAAGTATGGTGAATGGTTGATTATCTATTCTTGGCCTGTGATTGACTTAGTCCAGGGCGTATAATACAGTGGAACCTCGATTTAGAAACCTAATTCGTTTTTGAACAGGGTTCATAAATAAAAAAGTTAGTATTTTAAAGCAAATTTCTCCTCAAGAAATAATGTAAACATGATTTATGTGTCCCAGCTTTGACAAAAGTCCATATTTTAGTTAAAGTTTGTTCGCTTAAAAATCAATAAGCTCTCCACAGTACTGTATACCAAACATAGCAAGGGGGGATATATTCAACTTTCTATTTAATAACAAAGCCAAAACAACAACTAGATGAACTGTCCTCATTTTCAGCTGCCCTGCTGACACGTAGACACATCGTCACTAAACTTGTGGTGCACATATCTTTTTGGCATGCAGCAGAAGGGAGGGGCGGTGGGAGAAGGCAGCATTGACAACGCTGTGGATACTTTCTGAATGTTTCAAACCACACATTGCTTGTACATTGCTTTATTTGGATTCATATTAGGCTAACAAAACTAGAAACATGCTGTAAAAAGGGTAAAAAAAACACTTAAATGCACACAAAGTAGCTATTAGGGGACGGCGTGGCGAAGTCGGTAGAGTGGCTGTGCCAACAATCTGAGGGTTATTGGTTCAATTCCCACCTTCTACCATCCTAGTCACGTCCGTTGTGTCCTTGGGCAAGAAACTTCACCCTTGCTCCTGATGGGTCCTGGTGAGCGCCTTGCATGGAGAGCTCCTGCTGTCAGTGTGTAAATGTGTGTGTGAATGTGGAAATACTGTCAAAGCGCTTTGGGCTCCTTAAAAAGGGGTAGAAAAGCGCTATATAAGTACAACCCATTTACCATTTTTACCATGCTGACGGAGATCAACAAACCCGCCGCCAGTGGTTGCTCTACAGGTACACAATGGATCAATCAATCAATCAATCAATCAATGTTTATTTATATAGCCCCAAATCACAAATGTCTCAAAGGACTGCACAAATCATTACGACTACAACATCCTCGGAAGAACCCACAAAAGGGCAAGGAAAACTCACACCCAGTGGGCAGGGAGAACTCACATCCAGTGGGACGCCAGTGACAATGCTGACTATGAGAAACCTTGGAGAGGACCTCAGATGTGGGCAACCACCCCCCCCCCCCCCCTCTAGGGGACCGAAAGCAATGGATGTCGAGCGGGTCTAACATGATACTGTGAAAGTTCAATCCATAGTGGCTCCAACACAGCCGCGAGAATTCAGTTCAAGCGGATCCAAGACAGCAGCGAGAGTCCCGTCCACAGGAGACCATCTCAAGAGGAGGCGGATCAGCAGCGTAGAGATGTCCCCAACCAATACAGGCGAGCGATCCATCCTGGGTCCCGACGAGCGGTCCATCCTGGGTCTCGACTCTGGACAGCCAGTACTTCATCCATGGTCATCGGACCGGACCTCCTCCACAAGGGAGGGGGGGACATAGGAGAAAGAAAAGAAGCGGCAGATCAACTGGTCTAAAAAGGAGGTCTATTTAAAGGCTAGAGTATACATATGAGTTTTAAGGTGAGACTTAAATGCTTCTACTGAGGTAGCATCTCGAACTGTACTCTGGAGGGCATTCCAGAGTACTGGAGCCCGAACGGAAAACGCTCTATAGCCCGCAGACTTTTTTTGGGCTCTAGGAATCACTAATAAGCCGGAGTCTTTTGAACGCAGATTTCTTGCCGGGACATATGGTACAATACAATCGGCAAGATAGGCTGGAGCTAGACCGTGTAGTATTTTATACGTAAGTAGTAAAACCTTAAAGTCACATCTTAAGTGCACAGAAAGCCAGTGCAGGTGAGCCAGTACAGGCGTAATATGATCAAACTTTCTTGTTCTTGTCAAAAGTCTAGCAGCCGCATTTTGTACCAACTGTAATCTTTTAATGCTAGACATGGGGAGGCCCGAAAATAATACGTTACAGTAATCGAGACGAGACGTAACAAACGCATGGATAATGATCTCTGCGTCTTTAGTGGACAAAATGGAGCGAATTTTCGCGATATTACGGAGATGAAAGAAGGCCGTTTTAGTAACGCTTTTAATGTGTGACTCAAAGGAGAGATTTCGGTCGATGATAATACCCAGATTTTTTACCGAGTCACCTTGTTTTATTATTTGGTTGTCAAATGTTAAAGTTGTATGGATGAAATGTTTGCGCACTTTAAAACAAAGCATATTTTTAGTTAGTCTCTAGTTCATAAATCGTAAAGTTTGTATAAATAGGGGTTGGTAAATAGAGGTTCCACTGTACATCGCTTTTTGTTCAAAGTAGGCTCCAGCTCAACAATGACCCTCATAAAGGGAATGCAGCCTCTAAACTGAATTTAAGGGAGAATATAAAAAAAATACAAGGCAATCTAAGAAGGGGAAATTAGTCTGTTTCTTTGGCAATATAATTGAAGGGCAGTCAACACCATGAAAGGGTCTAAATGAGGTGGGATTTTTGAGAAGAAACATCTGGAGCTCCCTTCATGTCTGGCTCTCATCTATTAAGACAGTGGTTCTCAAATGGGGGTACGCGTACCCCTGGGGGTACTTGAAGGTATGCCAAGGGGTACATGAGATGTTTTAAAAATATTCTAAAAATAGCAACAATTCAAACATCCATCCATCCATCCATCATCTTCCGCTTATCCGAGGTCGGGTCGCGGGGGCAGCAGCCTAAGCAGGGAAGCCCAGACTTCCCTATCTCCAGCCACTTCGTCTAGCTCTTCCCGGGGGATCCCGAGGCGTTCCCAGGCCAGCCGGGAGACATAGTCTTTCCAACGTGTCCTGGGTCTTCCCCGTGGCCTCCTACCAGCTGGACGTGCCCTAAACACATCCCTAGGGAGGCGTTCGGGTGGCATCCTGACCAGATGCCCGAACCACCTCATCTGGCTCCTCTCGATGTGGAGGAGCAGCGGCTTTACGTTGAGCTCCTCCCGGATGGCAGAGCTTCTCACCCTATCTCTAAGGGAGAGACCCGCCACCCGGCGGAGGAAACTCATTTCGGCCGCTTGTACCCGTGATCTTATCCTTTCGGTCATGACCCAAAGCTCATGACCATAGGTGAGGATGGGAACGTAGATCGACCGGTAAATTGAGAGCTTTGCCTTCCGGCTCAGCTCCTTCTTCACCACAACGGATCGATACAACGTCCGCATTACTGAAGACGCCGCACCGATCCGCCTGTCGATCTCACGATCCACTCTTCCCCCACTCGTGAACAAGACTCCTAGGTACTTGAACTCCTCCACTTGGGGCAGGGTCTCCTCCCCAACCCGGAGATGGCACTCCACCCTTTTCCGGGCGAGAACCATGGACTCGGACTTGGAGGTGCTGATTCTCATTCCAGTCGCTTCACACTCGGCTGCGAACCGATCCAGTGAGAGCTGAAGATCCCGGCCAGATGAAGCCATCAGGACCACATCATCTGCAAAAAGCAGAGACCTAATCCCGTGGCCACCAAACCGGAACCCCTCAACGCCTTGACTGCGCCTAGAAATTCTGTCCATAAAAGTTATGAACAGAATCGGTGACAAAGGACAGCCTTGGCGGAGTCCAACCTTCACTGGAAACGTGTCCGACTTACTGCCAGCAATGCGGACCAAGCTCTGACACTGATCATACAGGGAGCGGACTGCCACAATAAGACATTCCGATACCCCATACCCTCTGAGCACTCCCCACAGGACTTCCCGAGGGACACGGTCGAATGCCTTCTCCAAGTCCACAAAGCACATGTAGACTGGTTGGGCAAACTCCCATGCACCCTCAAGAACCCTGCCGAGAGTATAGAGCTGGTCCACAGTTCCACGACCAGGACGAAAACCACACTGTTCCTCCTGAATCCGAGGTTCGACTATCCGGCGAAGCCTCCTCTCCAGTACACCTGAATAAACCTTACCGGGAGTGTGATCCCACGATAGTTGGAACACACCCTCCGGTCCCCCTTCTTAAAGAGAGGGACCACCACCCCGGTCTGCCAATCCAGAGGTACCGCCCCCGATGTCCACGCGATGCTGCAGAGTCTTGTCAACCAAGACAGCCCCACAGCATCCAGAGCCTTAAGGAACTCCGGGCGGATCTCATCCACCCCCGGGGCCTTGCCGCCGAGGAGCTTTTTAACTACCTCAGCGACCTCAGCCCCAGAAATAGGAGAGTCCACTACAGATTCCCCAGGCACCGCTTCCTCAAAGAAAGACGTGTTGGTGGGATTGAGGAGGTCTTCGAAGTATTCCCTCCACCGATCCACAACATCCGCAGTCGAAGTCAGCAGAACACCATCCGCACCATACACGGTGTTGATAGTGCACTGCTTCCCCTTCCTGAGGCGCCGTATGGTGGTCCAGAATCGCTTCGAAGCCGTCCGGAAGTCGTTTTCCATGGCTTCCCCGAACTCTTCCCATGTCCGAGTTTTTGCCTCCGCGACCGCTAAAGCTGCACACCGCTTGGCCCGTCGGTACCCGTCCACTGCCTCCGGAGTCCTATGAGCCAAAAGAACCCGATAGGACTCCTTCTTCAGCTTGACGGCATCCCTCACTGCTGGTGTCCACCAACGGGTTCTGGGATTACCGCCACGACAGGCACCAACAACCTTGCGGCCACAGCTCCAATCAGCCGCCTCGACAATAGAGGTTCGGAACATGGTCCACTCGGACTCAATGTCCCGCACCTCCCTCGTGACATGTTCAAAGTTCTCCCGGAGGTGTGAATTGAAACTCTCTCTGACAGGAGACTCTGCCAGACGTTCCCAGCAGACCCTCACAATGCGCTTGGGCCTGCCAATTCAAACATCTTTTATAAATATATTTATTGAATAATGTGTTGGCCCTGCGATGATGTGGCGACTTGTCCAGGGTGTTCCCCGCCTTCCGCCCGATTGTAGCTGAGATAGGCGGCAGCACCCCCTGCGACCCCAAAAGGGAATAAGCGGTAGGAAATGGATGGATGGATAATACTTAAACAAAATATGAATGTATGTTCATAAACTGTGAAAAGGAATACAACACTGCAATATTCAGTGTTGACAGCTAGATTTTTTGTGGACATGTTCCATAAATATTGATGTTAAAGATTTATTTTTTTTGTGAAGAAATGTTTAGAATTAAGTTCATGAATCCAGATGGATCTCTATTACAATCCCCAAAGAGGGCACTTTAAGTTGATGATTACTTCTATGTGTAGAAATATTTATTTATAATTGAATCACTTGTTTATTTTTCAACAAGTTTTTAGTTATTTTTGCATCTTTTTTTCCAAATAGTTTAAGAAAGACCACTAAAAATGAGCAATGTTTTGCACTGTTATACAATTTCATAAATCAGAAACTGATGACATTGTGCTGTATTTTGCTTCTTTAGCTCTTTTTTTAACCAAAAATGCTTTGCTCTGATTAGGGGGTACTTGAATTTAAAAAATCTTCACGTTTCATCAAACATATATCAACATTGTTGCCCTAGGGCAGGGGTCAGCAACCCGCGGCTCTTTGGCCACTCTGATGTGGCTCAGGTGCATAATCGCCGCCCCCACCCCGATTATTTGGGAGGGGGGTCCGGATTTTCTTGCCTCTCCCGGACATCACTCTTAGTTAACATTCTCCAATCTTCACTCGGACTACAATATTGAGGGACTACAATATTGATGGCGTGCCGTGATGGGATGGCTTTACTTTTAACGTACTCTTCAACATGTCATCGTGCCCGCCTTCACGCCATGCTATCTGCGTGCCGGCTGGACGCATGCATTTCGCTGCTTTTATCTGCACACATATGAGATTGCAAGGCATACTTGGTCAACAGCCATGCAAGTTACACTGAAGGTTGTGATATAAACAACTTTAACACTCTTACGAATAATATGCAGCACACTGTGAACCCACACCAAACAAGAATGACAAACACATTTCGTGAGAATACCCACACAGTAACACAACATAAACGCAACACAACAAATACCCAGAATCCTTTGCATCCATGACTCTTCCTGACTATATTATACATCCCCGTGCCCCCAACCCTGCCCACCTCAACCGACGCACGGAGGGGGACTCTGCGTTTTGTTGCTAGTGGGGTGTATAATATAAAGTCCAATTCAAATAAGGCAACAAGAGAAATATCCTACACTTTTCTTTTGTAAAGTAAATCTGAACAGCCGATATGGGCATCTACATCAACTATATGATTTGCCTGAGAAGCTGGACAGGACAAAAAAATAAAAAATGTTCACAGGGGGTACATCACTGAAAAAAGGTTGAGAACCACTGTATTAAGCCAACAAATATGGACCTTAGAATTAATACGCCAGACGCACTGTTCTGTCGATACCTCCCATTATCGCTTTCAATTCCCTTTGCAGCAGAAGCAAAATGTTTCTCAGTGCCCTTGCCTGTGGAGAAACAGAGTCATTGAGTTGCCACACTCTGTGGAATTGAGAGGTCACGACATACTCATGAAAACTAATTCTTTTTCTGAGCTGTATACAGCTGGGAACAGTGGTAGATTGTTTTTCTACAGTCTCTGATTTCATATAGAGCGGCAAACTTATCAGGTTAGTCAGGAAAGTAAAGGTCGGCAACGCTTACCGACCACAATTTAATGAGGATGGGTAAAATATGATGCCTATACAAAGATTGTAATTCTCAAGTGTGATTAATTCTGTCATTTAAAAATAATATTGTTGTTGGTGTTACTTTGCAGTCGTGTTGAATATACAGAATTAGAGCCTCAGTTCTATCACAGCTTAAATATTTGTGTTGCAATAAATTAATTAAAGGCACAAGAATATACATTTTTTAAAGGATATAAATAGAGTAGGTTATACATAGCATATGTTAATAGGAACATATTATAAACACAATAGATTGTCATCCTGTACTGCAAATAGAACCAAATAAAAGCCCAGTTCAGCTCAGTTGTGACACATGTGCAAGTTAAGTGGGGGAGATAGAAAAGAAGAGGTCGAGATACAATGCTTACAACACTCTGTAAAGTTTGCGCCCTGTAGGCCTCTGCATAAACGTTGCAAACAGCCCCTTTAAAGGCCTACTGGAACCCACTACTACCGACCACGCAGTCTGATAGTTTATACATCAATGATGAAATATTAACATTGCAACACATGCCAATACGGCCTTTTTAGTTTACTAAATTGCAATTTTAAATTTCCCGCGAAGTGTCCTGTTGAAAACGTCACGGAAAGCGGACGTGTACGCTTTAACTGCATAATTACACAGTATTTTGGACATCTGTGTTGCTGAATCTTTTGCAATTTGTTCAATTAAAAATGGAGAAGTCAAAGTAGAAAGATGGAGTTGGGAAGCTTTAGCCTTAGCCACACAAACACACGGTGATTCCTTGTTTAAAATTCCCGGAGGGGAACTTTACTATGGATCAGAGCGGTCAAGCGAGCATGGTTCCCGACCAAATGTCAACCAGCAGTTTTCGGTGAGAAAATTTTGGTAAAAAGTCGCTTCTTACCGGAGATCAGCTGAGCTTGTGCCGTCCGTACAGCTGTCGTCGACTTCCATCAGACACTGGCCTCAAGACACCCGTAGACATAACCTTCCGACGATCAGGTATTGTTAAACTCACTAAAACACTAGCAACACAATAGAAAGATAAGGAATTTCCCAGAATGATCCTAGTAAATGTGTCTAAAAACATCTAAATCCGTCCCAATGTAATGTCGTTTTTTTTTTAACTTTATTTATTTATTTATTTTTTCTAGTCCGTCGCTATCAATATCCTCAAACACAAATCTTTCATCCTCGCTCAAATTATCGGGGAAATTGTCGTTTTCTCGGTGCGAATAGCTCTTTGTGTTGGAGGCTCCCATTAAAAACAATGTGAGGATGTGAGGAGCCATCAACGGGTGACGTCATCGTCTGCGACTTCCGGTAAAGGCAGGGCTTTTCTGTTAGCGACCAAAAGTTGCGAACTTTATATTGGATGTTCTCTACTAAATCCTTTCAGCAAAAATATGGCAATATCGCGAAATGATCAAGTATGACACATAGAATGGACCTTCTATCCCCGTTTAAATAAGAAAATCACATTTCAGTAGGCCTTTAAGACATGACATTCCATAACTATGAATAGCAACCACTGGGTCAAAACATGTATGAACTGTAGGTATGTGAAAAGTTTGAAATAATGAGAGTAATTAAAATAATAAATAATTATTAGGGGTTTCTTGGAGCCATAATCACCATGGTGTCATCATCCCATGTGAAAGTCGTTACCTTGTTTCGCCATTTTCCTGTGTTTGTATCATTTCCTGTATTGGTGCTCTTAGTTGGGTTGTACTGGTTGGATAGTTGTACTTCTTGTTTTGCTCCGTTTGACACATTCAGATCAGTTTCCTGCCAGTGCACCTGTTTTTCATTATTTAATGTAGCTTATTTAGTTTCACCTGGTCCCGGATCACTCTGTTTTTTGCATTGCACCTTGTTTTTCTCTCATTCCCCCCACTTGTTTACCTGTATGTATCTCACCTTTTTTACAAGGGGCGCCGCAAGTTGGCAGACCCGTTAGCGATCCTGTTCTGTCTCCCTGTAATGTTTGTCTGACCTTGAATGGGATTAATAAAGTATGTCTGATGTCTGATGATGGCTGACAAGTGTTTGTTCTCTGTGCACTTCCACGCTGCACTAGATTTTTGCTCCACCTGTGTTTTCCAATTCAATAGACTTCTTGCCTGCACAGTATTTTGCCTTTCTTGCTCTGCATCCTGGAGTCCAAAACAACAACGCCAACATAAAAACGTAACACATGGTTCTGTTCATGCAATGTGTTTTTAAAGGCCTACTGAAATGAGATTTTCTTATTTAAACGGGGATAGCAGGTCCATTCTATGTGTCATACTTGATCATTTTGTGATATTGCCATATTTTTGCTGAAAGGATTTAGTAGAGAACATCGACGATAAAGTCCCCAACTTTTGGTCGCTAATAAAAAAGCCTTGCCTTTACCGGAAGTAGCAGACGATGTGCACGTGACGTCACGGGTTGTAGGGCTCCTCACATCCTCACATTGTTTATAATCATAGCCACCAAGAGCTATTCGGACCGAGAAGCGACGATTTCCTCAATATTTTGAGCGAGGATGAAAGATTCGTGGATGAGGAAAGTTAGATTGATTCAGATGTTATTAGACACATTTACTAGGATATTTCTGGAAAATCCCCTATCTGCTTATTGTGTTAATAGTGTTTTAGTGAGATTATAAAGTCATACCTGAGAGTCGGAGAGCTGCGGTGAATGCCAGTGTCTCTGAGAGAATCCAATGGAGGAGCCAAGATCACAGCTGCCTTTGTGACAGCTGCAGGAGGAGTTCGCATAATCCACTCAAGTCTCCGGTAAGAGCCGACTTAATATCACAATTGGTTGACATGTGGTAGAGAAACGTGTTCGCTTGACCGCTCTGTGTTAAAGCTTCACAACAAACAAAGAAACACCGGCTGTGTTTCGGTTGCTAAAGGCAGCTGCAATCCACTGCTTTCCACCAACAGCATTCTTCTTTATAGTCTCCATTATTAATTGAACAAATTGCAAAAGATTCAGCAACACAGATGTCCAAAATACTGTGTAATTTTGCGATGAAAAGAGACGACTTTTAGCCGTAAGTGGTGCTGGGCTGAAATGTCCGGTCCAACCAATAACGTCACAAGCACGCGTCAACATAAGTGTCATCATTCCGCGACGTTTTCAAAAGGATACCTTTGAAATTTAAAATTGCAATTTAGTAAACTAAAAAGGCCGTATTGGCATGTGTTGCAATGTTAATATTTCATCATTGATATATAAACTATCAGACTGCGTGGTCGGTAGTAGTGGGTTTCAGTAGGCTTTTAATGAACTTTTTCCCCACCATGTTTTTGTATGTGACAATTGTGTTTTTATTCAAAAGAAAGACAAGTTGGCATGGTACAGTACAGTTTGTGATGAAATTTGCCAGAGAAAATATAATTTCCAACTCAAATGTGTTCACTTCACCTACAGTATCTAGTCATTATAGCTCTTTAAATTACTGAGCTGAAAAGGTAGACCAACACTGAGAATATTATCAGGTAGAAACGATTCTGTTAAATGTCAAGTTCACCAAAGCCTCACAGAGTCCACATAGCAGTAAGTACTAAAGTAAACAGTTCTGAAAATTGAAAAGCGAACGTGCCCAAACATCCAGCAGGCCTAATCAGTTTGCAGGTATAAAGTACACATACTGTATATTCCCCCTTAGCTCCCTATACAGAGAGGTCAAGCGGCATTACAGTATTATAATCACATCAGTGTTTTTCTCGTGCACGGGCCTCGGCTTTCAGTAAGATTGATGGTGTGCTACTTGGCCATTGCAGTCATAAACCCTATTTATTTTCATTGGAAATGACTTTGTCCCCTTTTTCACCACTACTCTTTGTTCATTTCTCCTTGGATGTCCTCTAATGAATAACTAATTTTTTTTCATATTTCCAGACTTGTCCAATAGGCGTCTCTACTGGGTGGACTCCAAGCTGCACCTGCTGTCCAGTGTGGATTTTAATGGAGACAACCGCAGGGTTCTGCTGTCCTCCCAGCAACACTTGGGTCACCCCTTTGCCCTCACAGTCTTTGAGGTAAAGAACTATTTAAATGAGGCTAAGAATCTGGTATTTTTTGTGCGACATCTCTTAAAATATGACTAGGAGTCAAAATGTCGTATGATGATATCAGGCTGATTTCTAAAATATGTAGAAATATTGGGGCAAACAAAAAAAAAAACAGTGTTAAAAAAAGGTGAGTTAGAGCAGTGTTTTTCAACCACTGTGCCGCGACACACTAGTGTACCGTGAAATATATATTCTGGTGTGATGTGTATTTCACCTAAGTGTGTAAAAATATTTTTTGCAAACCAGTAATTATAATCTGTATATGTGCCGTCGTTGAGTGTCTGTGCTGTCTAGAGATCGGCGGAGTAACTGTGTAATACTCTTCCATATCAGTAGGCGGCAGCAGGTAGCTAATTGCTTTGTCGATGTCAGGAACATGGTTTGTCGTGATCAAAATATGCAGACGACAGCGGGAGGCAGTGTGCTGGTAAAAAATGTATCTAATGCTTGAACCAAAAATAAACAAAAGGCATTGAAGCTTAGGGATGGCTATGCAAAACGAAGCTAAAACCGAACTGGCTGCAAAGGAAACAAAAACAGAATCCTTGACGACAGCAAAAACTTACAGCGTGTGGAACAGCAAATGGCGTCCACAAAGTACATCCTTACATGACATGACAACAACAACATCAACAACAATATAGGAGCGCAAGACAAGAACTAAGACACTACACACAGAAAAACACCAAAAAAACTCCAAATAAGTCATGACAGTACACCTCCTTTGAGACAAGAGCTATAGTGATGCATGGTTGGTTATGGTTTTAATTCATTTCCAACAAACATAATAATAATAATAATGAATTACATTTGTAACGCACTTTACATTTGTTCAAATCTCAAAATGTTACAAAGTATAAAAATAAAAAAATAAAAATTGAAAGTTAGAATATATAATAAAAAATTTAATTACAAATGAAATCATGACACACACTAGTTAAACACTAGATAAAACAGAAATGATGCCTTTGAAAACATGTGCAAACTTTATAGCAAAGCTGATCTACCAAACCTGTACAAAGTGGAATGTGTCTCTTAAGTGAGCAGAATAAGGCGTGCAATCAGTTTTGCATTTCTGTCTTCGTGAATATACAAAATATATGCTGATCATCAAAATGGCCACAATACTGGAAGGAGAAAATGCAATTATAATTATTTAGCACACACAATGTGATCTCTCAACACTTATAACTGTGCTTGCACCGCAAAGACAGACAGGACTACTCCGTCCTACATGTGTGACAACATTTTGGATGGTCAGAAATAGAAAATATTAGACATATTGTCTATTCAGCAACATTCTTTTATAATTCTATAGCTACGAGAGGATATTTAGAGCTGATTAAAACACATCAATCGATGCCTTTTCGTGTATCTGAAGTATTTTTTTACTGACGTTTATTTCTTTCACATACAGTAGAATATATATTAGAAAATATTCATTTCATGGAAAAAAAATGTGTGCACTTGTTTGCATTTCAAGTGGAGTAATTGAAGCCTCTCACCAAAAAAAAAAAAAAAAAATCTAAAGTGGGTTCATTTTTGATGCACTGCACAATTGCTTCTAAATTGCCCAATAAAAGTGATACATGCATGTTTGAAAACAGAACAAAATGTCGCATGATAATATGAATTAGCAGTAAAGGAGAGTGTCTCCGTGGTGATGCCCTGTACAGTACATGCAAAATGCTCATTTAAATAAGGCTGTCTGCACTATTTTTCAATTACACACACAGTTTTAGTAAATCGCTCGCAACACGCCCACTAATAGTACATGCCGTATTATAGATTGTACCTACTGTTTAGCGGGTGATATTTGGATCTTAGTAAATCAGGCCCAATGTCAGTGATTGAGAACATTCAAACACTTTATTGAATCAAAAATATTGAAATTCAATGATCTGGTGAATTTGTGAACAGCTAACATTATGCTCAAATAAACCTTCACCTGCGAACAAAAAATGTGCAACAATTCTTCTCAACAAAAGAGACATACAACCTTATTTAAAAAAAAAAAATGTGTAAGGCATTTGTTTGCACATGAAACAATACAAAAAGTTAAAGTTAAAGTACCACTGATAGTCACACACACACACTTGTTGTGGTGAAATTAACCTCTGGTTTTGACAAAACCCCTTTGTTCAACCCCTTGGGAGGTGAGGGGAGAAGTGAGCAGCAGCGGTGGGAATCATTTTGGTGATTTAACCCTCAATTCCAACCCTTGATGCTGAGTGCCAAGCAGGGAGCTAATGGGTCCCATTTTTATAAAGGATGCCATAGTTAGTTAATAATACTAACACTGACACTCGTAAATGTGTTAGCATATTAGCTAATGCTAACAAAACTAGCTTAATTACATTACGATAGCGTGTACAAATACACATGAAAACACTCCTACAGACATCACACATGAGACGGTTTAGTAAGTATGCATAGTTTTAGTTATATTGTAAAACTTATAAATGTTGCTTGGAGTGATGAATGAAGAATCCTTTGGGTCGGAAAAGCTATGGATTAATATATATATATATATATATATATATATATATATATATATATATATATATATATATATATATACACACCATATTTTTCGGAGTATAAGTTGCTCCGGAGTATAAGTCGCACCTGCCAAAATGCATAATAAAGAAGGAAAAAAACATATATATAAGTCGCACTGGAGTATAAGTCGCATTTTTGGGGGAAATTTATTTGATAAAACCCAACACCAAGAATAGACATTGGAAAGGCTATTTAAAATAAATAAAGAATAGTGAACAACAGGCTGAATAAGTGTACGTTATATGACGCATAAATAACCGACTGAGAAGGTGCCTGGTATGTTAACGTAACATATTATGGTAAGAGTCATTCAAATAACCATAACATATAGAAAAGGCTATAAGTTTACCAAACAATCTGTCTAGTCTCGTACGTGAATGAGCTAAACAATATTATTTGATATTTTACGGTAATGTGTTAATAATTTCACACACAAGTCGCTCCCCTGGCCAAACTATGAAAAAAACTGTGACTTATAGTCCGAAAAATACGGTATATACTGTGTGTGTGTGTGTGTGTGTGTAAATATATATTTGTATGGCACGGACCAGGAAGTACATTATCAACCCACATCACCTGCAGTAAGCAAACGTGTCCAAAAGATGGTGTCATAGCACAAACAATAACACACCTTTTTAGTGTTTTCATGAAAACTGTGTGTTGAATACAAAACATTAAGGCCGTTAGCGAAGTAAAATCCATAAATTAGCCACACCGTTTCATAAGCAGCTGGGTTCAAAGCGTTGGAAAAAACATTAGCGGCTTATAGTCCAGAAAATGTGGTACTAAAAATAGAAGATGAGTCAATGTGGCCATGAAAATAAAACCCGAAATAAATTCAAACATAAAAGGTATCTTTTAAAGGCCTTTAAGAAACGAGGCTGACCAGAAGAATAAATGACACTAAGTTAAAGCAATAAAAACCAATCAAGAATACATCGGAGGTGTAGAAGGAATTGTGCAGAGAGCAGAGCGAAGATGGAGGGGGTGAAATGTGATCAGTGGGAAGTACTTTCTTCATTTCTCGTTTTGCTGCACACACTTTGAAAATTGAAAGAAAAGAGCTGGCATCCATCATGTCCTGCTGGGTGTGTGCGTGTTTGGCTGCTAAGACTATTTGGAAGAGACTAGTGTTGCAGGCAACCAGGTTCATATCTGATGATTAATCACCTTTTTCTGTTTGCACCGTTCTGCTTAACATATAAAGCAAATTAAAAATCCCTCAGCATACAGTTCATGTTCCGATAGACCGAAGCTTGGATGATGCCTTAACTTCGATTAAAAATAAACGCTTTCAATTTAAGGTTAGTTTTAGAAACACAAAATCATACTTAAGATCGTAACACGAAGTCATCCATCCCTCCATTTTACAATAGACCCAGCAAGAATTCTCAGGTTATAATTACCCTTCAGTCTATGAACCCACTCAGTGGCCTAGTGCAGTGGTTCTCAAATGGGGGTACGCGTACCCCTGGGGGTACTTGAAGGTATGCCAAGGGGTACGTGAGATTTTTAAAAAATATTCCAAAAATAGCAACAATGCAAAAATCATATATATATATATATATATGTATTGAATAATACTTCAACAAAATATGAATGTAAGTTCATAAACTGTGAAAAGAACTGCAACAATGCAATATTCAGTGTTGACAGCTAGATTTTTTCATAAATATTGATGTTAAAGATTTCTTTTTTTGTGAAGAAATCCATAGAATGAATTTAATGAATCCAGATGGATCTCCATTACAATCCCCAAGAATTACAATTTTATATCTTTTTTCCCAAATAGTTCAAGAAAGACCACTACAAATGAGCAATATTTTGCACTGTTATACAATTTAATAAATCAGAAGCTGATGACATCGTGCTGTATTTTACTTCATCTCTTTTTTTCTAACCAAAAATGTTTTGCTCTGATTAGGTGGTACTTCAATCAATCAATCAATGTTTACTTATATAGCCCTAAATCACTAGTGTCTCAAAGGGCTGCACAAACCACTACGACATCCTCGGTAGGCCCACATAAGGGCAAGGAAAACTCACACCCAGTGGGACGTCGGTGACAATGATGACTATGAGAACCTTGGAGAGGAGGAAAGCAATGGATGTCGAGCGGGTCTGACATGATACTGTGAAAGTTCAATCCATAATGGATCCAACACAGTCGCAAGAGTCCAGTCCAAAGCGGATCCAACACAACAGCGAGAGTCCCGTTCACAACGGAGCCAGCAGGAAAACATCCCAAGCGGAGGCGGATCAGCAGCGCAGAGATGTCCCCAGCCGATACACAGGCGAGCAGTACATGGCCACTGGATCGGACCGGACCCCCTCCACAAGGGAGAGTGGGACATAGGAGAAAAAGAAAAGAAACGGCAGATCAACTGGTCTAAAAAGGGAGTCTATTTAAAGGCTAGAGTATACAAATGAGTTTCTATTTTACTTGAATGAAAAAAAATTTCACAGGGGGTACATCTCTGAAAAAAGGTTGAGAACCACTGGCCTAGTGTCCGCCCTGAGATCGGTAGGTTGTGAGTTCAAACCACGGCCGAGTCATAGCAAAGACTGTAAAAATGGGACCCATTACCTCCCTGCTTGGCACTCAGCATCAAGGGTTGGAATTGGGGGTTAAATCAGCATCAAAGGTTGGAATTGGGGGTTAAATCACCAAAATGATTCCCGAGCGCGACGACGGCTGCTGCCCACTGCTCCCCTCACCTCCCAGGGGGTGAACAAGGGGATGGGTCAAATTCAAAGGATACATTTCACCACAACTAGTGTGTGTGTGACAATCATTGGTACTTTAACTTTAACTGAACAGTGTCCACGTAAGTCAACTATGTGAACAACTACACACTCAAACAAAAGAACACACTGAATTGTGAGAATAAGAAAATAATCTAATGCATAATGAATGTATACGAGGTATTTACTGCCGCCAGCCTCTACTATAGTAGTTTGTATAATAATAGTAATCTCTGTGCTCAATAAGATCAAATCAATATGGTAGTCAACAAATGCCTGGGACTTCACAGTCTTCAATGTGTTTATTTTTTGTGATGCTTAGGGTTAATTTTGACATCAGGTTTTTATATTTCTTTATTCTAAAGAAGAAGCATACAGTGTCTGAAAAACGCCTCCGTCTCTGAACAAACCACGCGGAGAAATATTAACCTGTGCAGGTTATGTCCACCCCTTTCCACCACACCAAGCCCTGAGGAAATCTAGATGGTAGAAACATATAAAAATAATGTTGTCGTTTTTTTTCCCTTGTCTCATGTCCACTCTCATCGAAGTACTTTTTATCTTCTATCTGATTGACTGGAGGGGATCTTGGTAAAGGGGGAAAAGACAGAAGAAAGCAAGGAAAATAGACAACAGGAATGATACAATCTGATCATCCATGAGGGAGACTGGCCGATACAGATCACATGTATTGACTATAAATGTTTCCATTGATTTATGGTGAGTGCTATTGACGGTTAACATGTTCCAAATTATTTTATCACATAAAATTATTTGAGAAAAACAAAGTCAGTTGTACACAATAACTAAACAAAATGGTAAATGGGTTACACTTGTATAGCGCTTTTCTACCTTCAAGGTACTCAAAGTGCTTTGACACTATTTCCACATTCACCACATTCACTATTTCCACATTCACACTTGCAAGGCCCTAACCATGACCTATCAGGAGCAAGGGTGAAGTCAATCAATCAATCAATGTTTATGTATATAGCCCTAAATCACTAGTGTCTCAAAGGGCTGCACAATCCACAACACAAACCACTACGACATCCTCGGTAGGCCCACATAAGGGCAAGGAAAACTCACACCCAGCCACTCTACCAACCGCGCCACACCGTCCCCCAAAATCAAAAAGTACTATCTACATTGAAGGCCACATCGCAGTTATGGCTCCTATTAGAGGGCCACATGTAACAGAGAATAATACATGACTATAAATGTGTAAGGATTCGCCTCGTGATAATATTACACAATTGCTTAGCATTTGATTATTGTATATTTTTTCAAGCACAGTGAAAAAATCTCACGATACATGGCCCCATTCATTCTTTCCTTAACACGGATCAATTGTCCTGTCCCCTTAGTAGAAAAAACAGCTCCAAAACATGATGTTTCCACCCCCATGCTTCACAGTAGGTATGGTGTTCTTGGGATGCAACTCCGTATTCTTCTTCCTCCAAACACGACGAGTTGAGTTTATACCAAAAAGTTCTATTTTGGTTTCATCTGACCACATGACATTCTCCCAATCCTCTGCTGTATCATCCATGTATCCATTTTGGTATAAACTCAACTCGTGGTGTTTGGAGGAAGAAGAATACTGAGTTGCATCCCAAGAACACCATACCTACTGTGAAGCATGGGGGTGGAAACATCATGCTTTGGGGCCGTTTTTCTGCTAAGGAAAGAGGACGATTGATCCGTGTTAAGGAAAGAATGAATGGGGCCGTGTATCGTGAGATTTTGAGCCAAAACCTCCTTCCATCAGTGAGAGCTTTGAATGGTTGACCAAATACTTATTGTCCACCATAATTTACAAATAAATTATTTAAAATTCCTACAATGTGAATTCCTGGATTTTTTTTTCACATTCTGTCTCTCACAGTTGAAGTGTACCTGTGATGAAAATTACAGACCTCTGTCATCATTTTAAGTGGGAGAACTTGCACAATCGGTTTGCTGACTAAATACTTTTTTGCCCCACTGTAACACCAGTTGTTGGTGAGATTCTAGTCTGCTTCTGAGCAAGGCACCAACATATCTCGCTAACATGCCTGTTTGGTGTGTGGTTCTCTGTGTGCAATGTTTGTTACACAGCAGAGTAAAAAATATTATTTTTAGAAATTCAATTATAATAAAAAAGGCCCTAATTTGTGACAATGATCAGAATGTCTTGGCATGAAATTCACCATCAGGGAAAAAACATTCTGCCATGAGTCAACTTTAAGTGGCATGTTTGATAATCGTAGGGAATTGAGCATACCTGTCAGTCAAGCCATTCCTGTACTAAGGTGAGAGGTAATCAACTCAACATCAATCATTGTTGTTCAGCCAAAGAAGGATTTCATTTAAATGATGCCTCCTAAATATCCTAAATGGAAGTGTATTTGTGTTTCTGTCTTGAAATAGAAAACATGTGGTACCACAAGCTGACAGATGTGCCAGTCACAAACTTCTAGAAACCAAGCAGATCTGAGACAGAATGACAATCATCAAGGCCTGTGAGATGATACTTCCGTTTAGATGGACTAGCACAGCCTTGGGAACCATAGACCAGTTGAACAGACACGGTGTCAGAAATGTTCTGAAGGATCGTTCAATGAATTAGATGCTCTGGTGCGTGCATTCTTTAAGGGGTTGTATTGATATTTGCAGCTTTCAAGGTAATAACGCATGGCTGAATCATTTGATTTGATAAATGAGTGAAAAGGAGGATGAAATTTCAGCTGACGGAAGCAGAGAAAGTTGCCCGCTGAGAAATATCAACATAGATATTTATTTCTTGACGTGTCAGCATTGCTGTCGTGTGAGTAAAGTGAAAAGGGTGGAATTTAGAAGCAGTGCAGAAAGGTTAAGTCCACTGAATAAATATCTTAAATCACAGCTATGAGCAAACCCCCCTGAGATACATATAATATATAATTGGAACCACTTCAATACACAAGCAAGACACCAGCAAGTATAGAATCACTTAGGGTCTGATCTACGAAGATCGAAGTAAAAATTGCTAAATAGCATGCACAAAGTGAAAAATTGTGACTACACTTAGTGGGCGTGTGGTGGATGATTTACTAAGACTGCGTGCGCGATTGATACAAGTGCGAGAGTGGTCCAGACCGCCCTATTTAAATGAGGTTTTTGCTTGTACTATACCGGCTGTCACCATGGAGACACTCCACATTCATGACATCATGTGCGGCTGACAAATATAATCTGAACCACCTTTTATGGGTGATACAGAAGTGCAATATAGGTAACATAACCTATTTATTAGCATGCCGTAAGTGTGCTCTGGATAGTGCCAGTTTCTTTCAGATCAGACCTATATTGATAATACACTGTATGCCCAATATGAAAAGAAAAAAATTTATTGAATTTTGTTTTAATCTGTTCTTTAAATCAGTGGTTCTGTACCCCCTGTGAACATGTTTTTAATTCAAGTACCCCCTAATAAGAGCAAAGCATTTTTGGTTGAAAAAAAGAGATAAAGAAGTAAAATACAGCACTATGTCATCAGTTTCTGATTTATTAAATTGTATAACAGTGCAAAATATTGCTCATTTGTAGTGGTCTTTCTTGAACTATTTGGAAAAAAAGTTATAAAAATAACTAAAAAGTGATACATCGAAGTAATCATCAACTTAAAGTGCCCTCTTTGGGGATTGTAATAGAGATCCATCTGGATTCATGAACTTAATTCCAAACATTACTTCACAAAAAAAGAAATCTTTAACATCAATATTTATGGAACATGTCCCCAAAAATCTAGCTGTCAACACTGAATATTGCATTGTTGCATTTCTTTTCACAGTTTATGAACTTACATTCATATTTTGTTGAAGTAGTATTCAATAAATATATTTAAAAAGGATTTTTGAATTGTTGCTATTTTTAGAATATTTTTTAAAAAATGTCACGTACCCCCTGGCATACCTTCAAGTACCCCCATTTGAGAACCACTGCCTTAAGTAATCTAGAAGCTATACAATTCTAAAAATGTGAAGTGAAGTGAATTATATTTATATAGTGCTTTTTCACTAGTGACTCAAAGCGCTTTACATAGTGAAACCCAATATGTAAGTTACATTTAAACCAGTGTGGGTGGCACTGGGAGCAGGTGGGTAAAGTGTCTTGCCCAAGGACACAACGGCAGTGACTAGGATGGCGGAAGCGGGGATCGAACCTGCAACCCTCAAGTTGCTGGCACGGCCACTCTACCAACCGAGCTATACCGCCCCATATATAATATTGCCAAATAGACAATATTTATAATATTTCTATTTCTGACAGTCCATTACGGTACATTCAGAAAGTATTCACAGCTCTTCTTAGTTTTTGCATTTTTGTCAGAACGGGCACTATGGTGTAGTTTGTTTTCCCGGAATGCAAGGGAAGGTGACGGCACATGGCGTGAAGGTAAATACATGGTTTTTAATTTTTACTACAAAACGTGTACAAACAAACGGCGCTTGCAGTGGAGGCACAAAACTTAACGCTGGAAACAAAACTAGCATTTTGACGTAAACTATGGGCAAGAAACAAAAGACACCAACTGTGGCATTAATAAACAGAAACTTACTTGCGGTCACGTGGGTAGGGCAGCATGGACTAAGAAATTGCATGAAACAAGCAGCGTGAACTAATCATGAAACAGAGTGATGACACCAGAAAGACCAACAGAAAGAGACAGGCTTGAATAGTCTCTTCATGATTGAAAACAGGTGCGTCAGTCCAAATGAGTCTGGTGAAACCAATGAGTTGTCATGGAAACAAAACAAGGGAGTGAAAAAACAGGAACTAATGGAGTATTGAAGTAACATAACACAATGATCACAAAACATGGAAATTTTATATTACAGCCTTATTCTAAAATAAAATGAATTAATTTGTGTCCTCAGAATTATACAGACAACATGCCATAATGACAAAGTGGAAAAGTTATTTTTTAATTCAGCAAATTTAAAAAAAAATAAACAAATAAAAAAAATCACTAATTTCATAACTTCTCTGTCTAGGATCGCATATACTGGACCGACCTGGAGGATGAAGCAATTTACAGCGCCAACCGCCTGACAGGGAATGATGTGGCTAAGGTAGCTGAGCACCTCAATAACCCTCTGGACCTGGTGGTGTTCCATGAACGCAGGCAGCCAAAGGGTAGGCCGGCCTGCATACAGCCATGCTTTGCTATGCATATATGACATAATTCGGGGCCTTTTTTTTTTCCAAACAATGATTACATGAATTTATAATTCATGTTTGCGACGATTGCCTTCTGCTAATATTTGCTTGGCGAGTTACTTTGATCATCCATCCATTCATTTTCTACCGCTTGTGCCTTCTGGGGTGGCGGGGGGTGGTGGAGCCTATCTCAGCTGCATTCGGGCGGAAGGCGATTTACACCCTGGACAAGTCGCCACCTCATCGCAGGGCCAACACAGATAGACAGACAACATTCACTCTCACATTCACACACTAGGGCCAATTTAGTGTTGCCAATCAATCTATCCCCAGGTGCATGTTTTTTTGGAGGTGGTAGGAAGCCGGAGTACCCGGAGGGAACCCACGCAGTCACGGAGAGAACATGCAAACTCCACACAGAAAGATCCCGAGCCCGGGATTGAACTCAGGACTACTCAGGACCTTCGTATTGTGAGGCACATGCACTAACCCCTGGTCTACCGTGCTGCCATACTTTGACCATATCTGGGGATGATAATATAATATGATATTTCACAGTCCCAAACAAGGGCAGCACGGTGGAAGATGGGTTTGTGCGTCTGCCTCACAATACGAAGGTCCTGAGTAGTCCCGGGTTCAATCCCGGGCTCGGGATCTTACTATGTGGAGTTTGCATGTTCTCCCCGTGACTGTGTGAGTTCCCTCTGGGTACTTCGGCTTCGTCCCACTTCCAAAAACATGCACCTGGGGATAGGTTGATTGGCAACCCTAAATTGGCCCTAGTGTGTGAATGTTGTCTGTTTATCTGTGTTGGCCCTGCGATGAGGTGGCGACTTGTCCAGGGTGTACGCCGCCTTTCGCCCAATTGTGGCTGGGATGGGCACCAGCGCCCCCCACGACCCCAACCGGAATAGGAGGTAGGGAATGGATGGATGGATTTCACAGTCCCCGCAACCCCGAACGGGACAAGCGGTAAAAAATGGAAGGACGGATGGATTTCTAATTTCTTTCAGAATAAATCGTGTACAGTATTAGATTTTAGCACTGTGCGAACACACTTTTTAACACACTCTTGCTTACATGCGTATTTGTGTGTCCACTGTACTTTCTCTTCTTCCAACAAATGGGTGCACATTTTTCAGTATAATATGATATTTCTAATTTATTTCAGGATAAATTGTGTACAGCATTAGATTTTAGCACTGTGCAAACACTTTTTAACACACTCTTCTGTACATGCGAATTTGTGTGTCCACTGTGCTTTCTTTTCTTCCAACAAATGGGCGCAAAATTTTCGTTACAAACATTCTGTTGTCTATGAATTACCATGGCACCATTACCATATGACAATTAGCATTTATATCTTCATGCCTCGTTTCCTGCCCTCAATCAAAGCTCAAAGCGTTCTCGTCAGTAGGGAATTAATTGCACTGTCTCATTATAAATCCAAGACGTCTGCTCAAAGACATATCACAGCAATTAAACATGCATGCCAAGCAACTACTATGTTCGGCAAGACTAAATTAACTCCGTAAGCTTTCTCAAATTATTCCGAACTAAATTCTGTCCCTTCCTTATTTTACCTTTCATCCCGTTTTCAGTTAGCTAAACTATTTTGCAAAAACATGGTGACCCCCAAGAAGCGCGTGTAAAATGTCAATTAATGAATAAAATTAACTTTCACTACAAATATATGTGGTGCAGAGTGTTAGTGCTGGGCCAGAAAACTGCTATACTGGGACCAAATCCGGGCCAAAGATGTGAGAGGACTGTATGCAAATATTGTTTATAGTAAGGTTGTCCCGATACCAGTATTTTAATACCGGGACCAGAATGTATTTCAAGGTATTTCAATGCTCTTCAAAGCTTTTTGATACCTTTCTAAACAAAGGGGACCACAAAAATGGTATTATTGGCTTTATTTTAACAAAAAATCTTATGATACATTAAATGTTATTGCAACCAAAGAAGAAGTTTGGCCTTAAATTAAATAATGAACATACTAGACAATTTGTCTTTTAGTAGTAAGTAAGCAAACAAAGGCTAATTATTTGGCTGCTGACATATGCAGTAACATATTGAGTCATTGCCCATTTTATTATTTTTTTTTAAAATAATGAGAAACAAGCTGTAAAAAATGATTATTAATCTACTTGTTCATTTACTGTTGGTTATTTTTCATTTTAATACGTTCCATCTACACTTCTGGTAAAATGTAAAAAAAACAAAAACCTATTATTTTGTTGTTTGAATATTTTACATATGTTTTGGATGATACCACAAATTTAGGTCTCGACCTGATACCAAGTGAATTGTGAAACCCAATATCTAAGTTACATTTAAACCAGTGTGGGTGGCACTGGGAGCAGGTGGGTAAAGTGTCTTGCCCAAGGACACAACTAGGATGGCGGAAGTGGGAATCGAACCTGCAACCCACAAGCTGCTGGCACGGCCGACATTATACCAACCGAGCTATACCGCCCCAAGTAGTTCTAGGATCTTACATTGGAGATATTCCTTGGGTTTATAAGCATAACATACATTTTTAAAAAGTAAAAAAGTTTTGTGACGATCAATCAATCAATCAATCAATGTTTACTTATATAGCCCTAAATCACTAGTGTCTCAAAGGGCTGCACAAACCACCACGACATCCTCGGTAAGCCCACATAAGGGCAAGGAAAACTCACACCCAGTGGGACATCGGTGACAATAATGACCCAGTGGGACGTCGGTGACAATGATGACTATGAGAACCTTAGAGAGGAGGAAAGCAATGGATGTCGAGCGGGTCTAACATGATACTGTGAAAGTTCAATCCACAATGGATCCAACACAGTAGCGAGAGTCCAGTCCAAAGCGGATCCAACACAGCAGCGAGAGTCCCGTTCACAGCGGAGCCAGCAGGAAACCATCCCAAGCGGAGGCGGATCAGCAGCGCAGAGATGTCCCCAGCCGATACACAGGCAAGCAGTACATGGCCACCGGATCGGACCGGACCCCCTCCACAAGGTAGAGTGGGACATAGAAGAAAAAGAAAAGAAACGGCAGATCAACTGGTCTAAAAAGGGAGTCTATTTAAAGGCTAGAGTATACAGATGAGTTTTAAGGTGAGACTTAAATGCTTCTACTGAGGTAGCATCTCGAACTGTTACCGGGAGGGCATTCCAGAGTACTGGAGCCCGAACGGAAAACGCTCTATAGCTCGCAGACTTTTTTTGGGCTTTGGGAATCACTAACAAGCCGGAGTCCTTTGAACGCAGATTTCTTGCCGGGACATATGGTACAATACAATCGGTAAGATAGGATGGAGCTAGACCGTGTAGTATTTTATACGTAAGTAGTAAAACCTTAAAGTCACATCTTAAGTGCACAGGAAGTCAGTGCAGGTGAGCCAGTACAGGCGTAATGTGATCAAACTTTCTTGTTCTTGTCAAAAGTCTAGCAGCCGCATTTTGTACCAACTGTAATCTTTTAATGCTAGACATGGGGAGACCCGAAAATAATACGTTACAGTAGTCGAGGCGAGACGTAACAAACGCATGGATAATGATCTCAGCGTCTTTAGTGGACAGAATGGAGCGAATTTTAGCGATATTACGGAGATGAAAGAAGGCCGTTTTAGTAACACTTTTAATGTGTGCCTCAAAGGAGAGAGTTGGGTCGAAGATAATACCCAGATTCTTTACCGTGTCGCCTTGTTTAATTGTTTGGTTGTCAAATGTTAGAGTTGTATTATTAAATAGAGTTTGGTGTCTAGCAGGACCGATAATCAGCATTTCCGTTTTTTTGCCGTTGAGTTGCAAAAAGTTAGCGGACATCCATTGTTTAATTTCATTAAGACACGCCTCCAGCTGACTACAATCCGGCGTGTTGGTCAGCTTTAGGGGCATGTAGAGTTGGGTGTCATCAGCATAACAGTGAAAGCTAACACCGTATTTGCGTATGATGTCACCTAGCGGCAGCATGTAGATGCTGAAGAGTGCAGGGCCAAGGACCGAACCCTGGGGAACTCCACACGTTACCTTAACGTAGTCCGAGGTCACATTGTTATGGGAGACACACTGCATCCTATCAGTAAGATAAGAGTTAAACCAAGACAGGGCTAAGTCTGACATACCAATTCGTGTTTTGATACGTTCTAATAAAATATTATGATCGACGGTATCGAAAGCAGCGCTAAGATCGAGGAGCAGCAACATAGATGACGCATCAGAATCCATCGTTAGCAATAGATCATTAGTCATTTTTGCGAGGGCTGTCTCCGTGGAGTGATTTGCCCTGAAACCGGATTGAAAGGTTTCACATAGATTGTTAGACGCTAAGTGTTCATTTAACTGCTCCGCAACAATTTTTTCAAGGATTTTTGAAATAAAGGGAAGGTGAAACACCGGTCGGTAGTTTACCATGAGGTCAGGATCGAGGTTAGGTCTTTTAAGAAGAGGATGAATAACCGCTTTTTTGAATGCTAGGGGAACAGTGCCCGAGGAGAGTGATAAGTTTATAATATTTAGCACTGATGGACCTAATAATACAAAGAGCTCCTTGATCAGTTTCCCAGGAAGAGGGTCAAGTAAGCATGTCTGTTTTATTCCATTTACACGTTGTAACAATTCCTCTAATGTTATTTCCTCAAAACGAGAGAAACTATTTTGGAGGGCAGTATCCGCCGTATATACAATCGTATCAGTGATAAAAAATATAGATGTAATCATTGTCATGTCGACTAGATATAGATGTAATCATTGTCATGTCGACTAGATACGCTCTTTTACTTGGTATCATTACAGTGGATGTCAGGTGTAGGTCCACCCATGGCATTTGTTTACATTGAGGAGCGCTAGTGTTTGTTAGCGATGACGCCAGAGAGCTGTTCTATCCTCCTACAGTGTGTAGTGAAGCATGTTTAGCTATTCCTCGTCCTGCAAGGACGATACTTGTAAGAAACTTTGTTAGTCTCCATGGAGGCAAGGATTAGTGATTTAAAAGTAGCTAAAACACTGCCGACTGCGGATTGACGTTAGCCGCTAGCGAGCTAGCCATGTTTTGAACCACGTCTTGTAGAGAGGCATTTCAGTGTGATAGTTTTATCGTTAACTTTTAAGCCAAAATGCATCCATTCTCCCTTTTTTGTCGACACACTGTGTCTGCTTGTAAGTACTCCGTGGTTGTCCTCTGCCCGTAAAACCAGCGATGTCACGACGTGACAACGGCGCTCAGTCATGCCCGTTCAAAAATTAAAAAAAAGGGAACCGGTATTTTACCGATATAGTACCCGTTTTTGATTCATTAGTACTGCAGTACTTTACTAGTACTGGAATACTGTACAACCCTAGTTTATAATTTTTGTAATGTTTTTTTGCACACATAAAAATTTATTTTTGAAAAAAATATGTTTTGTCTGTTTTATTACAAAACGAAAATATCTAATTAGAATACAATAAATCTAGTTGCCTAGTGGTTAGAGTGTCCGCCCTGAGATCGGTAGGTTGTGAGTTCAAACCCCGGCCGAGTCATACCAAAGACTATAAAACTGGGACCCATTACCTCCCTGCTTGGCACTCAGCATCAAGGGTTGAAATTGGGGGTTAAATCACCAAAATGATTCCCGGGCGCGGCCACGGCTGCTGCTCACTGCTCCCCTCAACTCCCAGTAGGTGATCAAGGGTGATGGGTCAAATGCAGAGAATAACTTTGCCACACCTGGTGTCTGTGTGGCACTTTAACTTAACTTATGGTCTAGCTCGGTGGTACATTTTCTTTGGCTCACCAACACAGGAGGACAGCGCTAAAATGCAAACATTGTCACATATAGAAACAAATAATGAGACACAATAAGAACTGAAAATAGAAATACAGGCAAAGATTTTAAAAAGTATCAGTAAAAGCAGAGAAGTTCAGGTCAAACTTGGATTTGTCCACTTAGTCACATTATGAAATTAAATTCAAGCTTTAAGTAGAAAGTAAAAAGTGAAGTATATAATAATAATTTCACATAAATAAATAAAAAAACAATTGTAATGCAAAAGGGGCTCAAAACTAAATTCTGCTTTCGGCTCCAATTTAACTAGGAGCGGCCCTGGTGACCCTAAACAGGATTTGCAAAAGACAGTCATTTAATGAATGGTTCCAATCACAGAGAGTAACTGGTATGTATATCTAAAATTGGAGATGTCGGATAATGGCTTTTTTGCCGATATCCGATATTGTCCAACTCTTAATTACCGATACTGGTATTAACCGATACCGATATATACAGTCGTGGAATTAACACATTATTATGCCTAATTTTGTTATGTTGTCCCGCTGGATGCATTAAACAATGTAACAAGGTTTTCCAAAATAAATCAACTTAAGTTATGGAAAAAAGTCCCAACATGGCAGTGCCAATTTATTATTTTTTTAACATGCCTCAAAAACAGCAGCTTGGAATTTGGAACATGCTCTCCCTGAGATTGATTGATTGATTGATACTTTTATTAGTAGATTGCAAAGTTCAGTACATATTCCGTACAATTGACCACTAAATGGTAACACCTGAATAAGTTTTTCAACTTGTTTAAGTCGGGGTCCACGTTAATCAATTCATGGTGGAGAGAGCATGTGGAGGTTGAGTTGAGTGGGGTTGGGGGTGGGGGGTCGGTTGTATATTGTAGCGTCCTGGAAGAGTTAGTGCTGCAAGGGGTTCTGGGTATTCGTTCTGTTGTGTTTATGTTGTGTTACAGTGCGGATGTTCTCCCCAAATGTGTTTGTCATTCTTGTTTGGTGTGGGTTCACAGTATGGCGCATATTTGTAACAGTCTTAAAGTTGTTTATACGGCCACCCTCAGTGTGACCTGTATGGCTGTTGACAAAGTATGCCTTGCATTCACTTGTGTGTGTGAAAAGCCGTAGATATTATGTGACTGGGCCGGCACGCAAAGGCAGTGCCTTCAAGGTTTATTGGCGCTCTGTACTTCTCCCTACATCCTTGTACACAGCGGCATTTTAAAAAGTCATACATTTTCCTTTTTTTAAAACCGATACCGATAATTTACGATATTACATTTTAAAGCATTTATCAGCCGATAATATCGGACATCTACATATAAAATGTTAGTTTTTATTGAATAAGACACCAAGAATGTAAGTGTATAAAGAATGTGGGATGTATTATATGAATTATGAGCAATTAAACACTAAATATTGTAAGAATATGAACGTTCCTCGTTCACTTCCCAGACGACATCCTCGACATGCAATCAATTAAACACACAGCAAAGATATGACAAACACGGCATATATTAAAGCTCTTGCTGCCTGCTCTGTAAACATACCCTACCCACCAAGCCTTGTCTTCTTGCCGCGGCTGTGACGCAGTCCCGGTGATAACCGTAATTAAAAGTACTGTATGTCACTAAAAAGCACGGTCTTTCTTGCTACTGTAACCCTTCCAGTCATCCATTTTTAACCGCTTGTTCCTGGAGCCTACCTACCCCAGCTACACTCGAGCGGAAGGCGGGTTACACCCTGGACATGCCGCTACCTCATCACAGGGCAAACACAGATAGACAGACAACATTCACACTCACTTGGGCCAATTTAGTGTTGCCAATCAGCCTATCCCCAGGTGCATGTTGCTATTGGAATACTTTCTATAGTTCAAAACTTAGTCATTTGAAAGTAGCTTTGCAAATCCTACTACAGCTTTGATGTTGAAGATTTAAGGAAAAATCATTTGGAAACGTCCTGTGGGCTGGATTTAAAAGCTTAAAAGGCCTTGCAAGGTCCGTGGGTCGTATTTTGCCCGGGTCTGAACTAATTCCAAAATACACGCAAATACTTATATTTCAGTCAAAGGCTTCTGATTTTACCTTGAAGTCATCGGTACAACTGTCTTTTTTGTTATGGCATTTTTTTATGTTTCACATTTCAGTTGTGGGGAGACACGACAGATGACATTTTTAGGACACTGAAGCTATCATAGCTTCTGTAGCATGTTGTTATATCATGTTTCAGTATCTTTCCTGTCTTTGTTTCTGTGCATCCTTGTCTTCTATTTTACCATTTGTCTGCACTTCCAAGTTCCAATGCAGAAAAGGTAAAAGTGTAGAGTCACTGAAACACTGTAACCGAGGCCCAGGTGTGTCTCCAGCTTTTAATGTCGCGTGACTGATGTTGCTTTTTCCAAGTACATCACATGAATTCTCTAATGCACTGCTCCCTAAAACTGCACATAAGAGGCAGAAACGACCACAGCCTGACCTATATCTGGTGCATCTCTACATGACATGAGCAACGCGGTTTTTTTTCCTTCTTGGTTTGGGGATGTAAATATTTTATTTGAGTGTTGAAATCCAAAGTTGCACAACATGTTAAATCTCGCAACCATTGAGTTTCATCTTCTATCATCAAGCAAAGTTATGATTCAGTGACTGAATAACAAGTATCAGTGTGGGTTTTTCAGGTTGTCAGGGGACGGCGTGGCGAAGTTTGCAGAGCAATCTGAGGGTTACTGGTTCTATCCCCACCTTCTATCATCCTAGTCACGTCCATTGTGTCCTTGAGCAAGACACTTCACCCTTGCTCCTGATGGGCCCTGGTTAGCGCCTTGCATGGCAGCTCCCGTCATCAGTGTGTGAATGTGTGTGTGAATGGGTGAATGTGGAAATAGTGTCAAAACGCTTTGAGTTCCTTAAAAAGGTGGAAAAGCGCTATACAAGCAGAGGTGGGTAGAGTAGCCAGAAATTGTACTCAAGTAAGAGTACTGTTACTTTAGAGATTTATTACTCAAGTAAAAGTAAGGAGTAGTCACCCAAATATTTACTTGAGTAAAAGTAAAAAGTATGTTGCGAAAAAACTACTCAAGTACTGAGTAACTGATGAGTAACCTGTTCGTTTAATGATTCCAGCAACAAATAATGCACAAAAACATAAAAATAGCAATGAGCAAATTCAGAGCCAGGAATATCTCTTAAGCAACTAAAACAATATAATATATTAAATAATAATACATTAAAATTAAAAAAAAAAATGAAGGCAAATTGAGCCACAATAACTTAACAGCACCATAGGCTCAGTAGGCATTGATTGATTGATTGATTGATTGATTGAAACTTGTATTAGTAGATTGCAGTACAGTACATATTCCGTACAATTGACCACTAAATGGTAACACCCCAATAAGTTTTTCAACGTTTATCAATTACTTAATAAATGACCAAGTCGAGGTGATCTACATCATATATACATATACATACACACATATCATATATATATATATATATACATGTATATATATATATATATATATTTATATATATATATATATATATATAAATATATATATATACCTTTATATATACAGTATATAATTTATATTTATTTATTTTGCGGTTTTTGTTCACGTTAAAGGTGTTTTAATGAATATACATGCATGTTTAACATATAGATTCCTATCTTTAATGAAGACAAGAATATAAGTTGGTGTATTACCTGATTCTGATGACTTGCATTGATTGGAATCAGACAGTAGTGCTGATAACGTCCCGGTTTTCAAATGGAGGAGAAAAAAAGTTCCTCCTTCCTGTGTAATACCACATGAAAGTCGTTGGTTTTTGGCATCTTATTTGTCCAGCTTCCATATTCGTTTTTATACACTTTACAAGAAATACATTGACGGCAAACTCCGTAGCTTGCTAGTTTGTTTGCGCTGGCTTTCGGAGACTCTTATTTTGTTAGCGCAGGCGCGATGGAGCGGCACTTTTATTGTGAAGACAGGAACTGTGCGATCAGTCTTCAGGCTTTTGACGGGAAGTACGGTTGAAATAAAAAGTGTCTTTTTTCCTTTACACTTTTGATTGATTGGTTGATTGGTTGATTGATTGAAACTTTTATTAGTAGATTGCACAGTACAGTACATATTCCGTACAGTTGACCACTAATTGGTAACACCCCAATAAGTTTTTCAACATGTCGGGTCTACGTGTGACGGTAACGTGACCACCTGGCTCTGTTTGATTGGTCCAACGTCACCAGTGACTGCATTTGATTGGTGAAACGCAAGCCTGCGTAGTTCCTACTTTGAATGAGTGTCTGACAAAATCAAAACAAACAAAGCGTGCATTAACAGATCGATAAAAAAAAAAGTAGCGAGTAGCGAACTGAATGTATATAAATGGAACGGAGTAAAAGTAGCGTTTCTTCTCTATAAATATACTCAAGTAAAAGTAATAGTATGTTGCATAAAAACTACTCTTAGAAGTACAATTTATCCCAAAAGTTACTCAAGTAGATGTAACGGAGTAAATGTAGCGCGTTACTACCCACCTCTGTATACAAGTATAACCCAGTTACGTTTTTTTCAGGTTATATATCGTAAATACTGTGGTCAGTTATGGTTCTGTCTATCGAGAACAAAATCAAAACACAGTTTATTAGTGACATGTACAGTGGGGCAAAAAAGTATTTAGTCAGCCACCGATTGTGCAAGTTCTCCCACTTAAAATGATGACAGAAGTGTGTAATTTTCATCATAGGTACACTTCAACTGTGAGAGACAGAATGTGAAAAAAAACAATCCAGGAATTCACATTGTAGGAATTTTAAAGAATTTATTTGTAAATTATGGTGGAAAATAAGTATTTGGTCAACCATTCAAAGCTCTCACTGATGGAAGGAGGTTTGGGCTCAAAATCTCACGATACACGGCCCCATTCATTCTTTCCTTAACACGGATCAATCGTCCTGACCCCTTAGCAGAAAAACGGCCGCAAAGCATGATGTTTCCACCCCCATGCTTCACAGTAGGTATGGTGTTCTTGGGATGCAACTCAGTATTCTTCTTCCTCCAAACACGACGAGTTGAGTTTATACCAAAATGGATACATGGATGATACGGCAGAGGATTGGGAGAATGCCATGTGGTCAGATGAAACCAAAATAGAACTTTTTGGTATAAACTCAACTTGTCCACCATAATTTACAAATACATTCTTTAAAATTCCTACAATGTGAAGTCCTGGATTTTTTTTTCACATTCTGTCTCTCACAGTTGAAGTGTACCTATGATGAAAATTACAGACCTCTGTTCTCATTTTAAGTGGGAGACCTTGCACAATCGGTGGCTGACTAAATACTTTTTTTGCCCCACTGTAAGCAGGGCAGGCTGGCCCCTGGCATAAACACTCTTTGTGGTTGTTAACGCAACAACTAGATTATGGCGACTGGTCACTTTAGTAGCTGATCATGATTGTTGCTGTCATGCTCTGCAGGTATAGGGAGAAGCTGTAGAAAATGGATGGATGGTTTAACAACATGATGGCTGTTTTCAGTCAAAAGCCTACAAGGATAATATCGAATATAGCATTGTTTCAAACGCCCAAACTGTGACGGATTCATAAATGTATTTCTAAAAGTGCCGAACTGTTGTTTTTTGGCCAAACCTTTTCCTTAAAGATAGGTGTTAAGGTAAGATAATTTGTTTTTTCTTCTTAGTTTATGTATTGTGCTTTGTTTACTTTTTCGATGAATGCAAAAGTGGCGTATCAGTTTTGAACTGGCATCACTGCGGTAGGAGAAATCGAACACTTTTTTTCCCCTTTGGCCCTATCAACATATTGTTTTATCATTTCAAATTAACTTTATACATTATCTGGAGGGCAGCACGGTGTGACAGGGGTTAGTGCATGTGCCTCACAATACAAAGGTCCTGAGTTGTCCTGGGTTCAACCCTGGGCTCAGGATCTTTCTTTGTGGAGTTTGCATGTTCCCCCCGTGACTGCGTGGGTTCCCTCCGAGTACTCCGGTTTCCTCCCACCTCCAAAGACATGCACCTGGGGATAGGTTGATTGGCAACACTAAATTGGTCCTAGTGGGTGAATGTTAGTGTGAATGTTGTCTGTCTATCTGTGTTGGCCCTGTGATGAAGTGGCAACTTCTCCAAGGTGTACCCCGCCTTCCGCCCGAATGCAGCTGAGATAAGCTCTAGCAACCCCGAATGGGACAAACGGTAGGAAATGGATGGATGGATGGCATTATCTGTAATATAAACACATGACTATTGAACATATTTGATTAAAAAGGGTTGTGTTTTTCAATGTATTATTTGTGTTTATTGCTCATACGTAATTATTCATATTATTCATAGTGAATACAAATCATTACATCTTGACGTATAAAATATTAATACTTTATTATTTCCTATACAGTAGGGCAAAAAAGTATTTAGTCAGCCACCGATTGTGCAAGTTATCCCACTTAAAATGATGACAGGTCTGTAATTTTCATCATAGGTACACTTCAACTGTGAGAGACAGAATTCCCATTGTAGGATTTTTAAAGAATTTATTTGTAAATTATGGTCGAAAATAAGTATTTGGTCAACCATTCAAAGCTCTCACTGATGGAAGGAGGTTTTGGCTCAAAATCTCACGATACATGGCCCCATTCATTCTTTCCTTAACACGGATCAATCGTCCTGTCCCCTTAGCAGAAAAACAGCCCCGAAGCATGATGTTTCCACCCCCATGCTTCACAGTAGGTATGGTGTTCTTGGGATGCAACTCAGTATTCTTCTTCCTCCAAACACCACGAGTTGAGTTTATACAAAAAAGGATACATGGATGATACAGCAGAGGATTGGAAGAATGTCATGTGGTCAGATGAAACCAAAATAGAACTTTTTGGTATAAACTCAACTCGTCGTGTTTGGAGGAAGAAGAATACTGAGTTGCATCCCAAGAACACCACATCTACTGTGAAGCATGTGCGGCGAAACATCATGCTTTGGGGCTGTTTTTCTGCTAAGGGGACAGGACGACTGATCCGTGTTAAGGAAAGAATGAATGGGGCCAAATACTTATTTTCCAACATAATTTACAAATAAATTCTTTGAAATTCCTACAATGTGAATTCCTGGATTTTTTTTCAAATTCTGTCTCTCACAGTTGAAGTGTACCTATGATGAAAATTACAGACCTCTGTCATCATTTTAAGTGGGAGAACTTGCACAATCGGTGGCTGACTAAATACTTTTTTGCCCCACTGTATCTATTTATGAGTGTACTTGACTTGCATTGTTGTTGGTTGTGTCTTTTATGCACACACACGGGCTTCTCTAACCAAATCTACTTTTTGGTCATCAGGCTTGATACAGTGAAATCCATGTTTATCGTTGTTAATTGGTAATGGGCCTGGTCGTGGTATATGAATTTCTTTGAAGGATAAATTATTCATAAATTGAATAATAGGATTGCTACAGAATGATAAATATGGTTTATGAATTTCTAAATAGGGTTTTTATCACTATGAAATCCCTCAAGAAAATAAGTAAAACTCACATAGTCAGCTTTTCAAGTGCGATGTGGGAAGGGACGACAATTACAACACTCACCTGGCCTCAGTCAGCACTATAGCCCTGAGCAAAATGGGGCCACAAACAAAATCTTGTTTAGGACCACAAACAGCCTACTGTCGGTCTGCAAGTAACTAAGACATATCGCTCAAGCCATGCAGTTGCCAGCACCTGAGCTGAACACATGGTGTGAAATCATCAACACACAATTAAACACAACAGCTGCTGGGCTTAAAGGCGACTTATGATCCTTCTAATCTACATTTTAAACACTTCCTTGTGGTATGCGTGCAAGCTCACGCCCAAATACATGAACCTTTTGATTTGATGCATTCGGATTGTTTAAAACCAGTATCAAACAACAACATGTATTAGTTAGAAAAGAGGAAAATCATAAAAGGTCCCCTTTAAAGCATTTTATGCGTGTCTCTACTAATCTGTGCGTATTCTTACAGTAAATTACAATTGCTGACCTTGATTAGAAAATGTACATCCATCCATCCATTCTCTGCCGCTTATTCCCTTTGGGGTCGCGGGTTGCGCTGGTGCCTATCTCAGCTACAATTGGGCGGAAGGTGGTGTACACCCTGGACATGTAAACGCCAAAACAAGTGAATTTGGTACGTTGTGTAAATCGTAAATAAAAAACTAAATACAATGATTTGCAAATCTTTTTTAACCTATATTTAATTGAAAAGACTCCAAAGACAAGATACTTAACGTTCAAACTGGAAAACGTTTTTATTTTTGCAAATATTAGTTCATTTGGAATGCCTGCAACATGATTAAAAAAAGCTGGCACAAGTGGCAAAACAGACTGAGAAAGTTGAGGAATGCTCATCAAAGACTTATTTGGAACATCCCACAGGTGAACAGGCTAATTGGGAACAGATGGGTGCCATTATTGCGTGTATAAGCAGCTTCCATTAAAGGGGAACATTATCACAATTTCAAAAGGGTTAAAACCAATAAAAATCAGTTCCCAGTGGCTTATTTTGTTTTTTGAAGTTTTTTTCCAAATTTTACCCGTCCCGGAATATCCCTAAAAAAAGCTTTAAAGTGCCTGATTTTCGCTATCTGCGAAGACACTGTCTGTTTTCCTGTGACGTCACATAGCAATGCCAATACAAACAGCGTGGCGGTTACCACAGCAAGATATAGCGACATTAGCTCGGATTCAGACTCTGATTTCAGCGGCTTAA